>NW_028261388.1:75903920-75986420 GCF_051295495.1 Thamnophis sirtalis
CCTAACCCTTACCTTAACTTAAATCACACTTCTGTTGGCACGCTGTTGTCGGGGCGTTGATGACGTTGCGGTTTTAGCACTGCAGTGTTGTCGGTGCGCTTTTGTCGTGTGCGCATTTGTCGGGTCACGACTTTCAACTGCATTGTGTCTTCTGGCCTCTGGCCTTAATGGCAATGTGTTTTGTTGTTTTGTTTTGTTGTTTTGTTTTTAACTTCCAAATGTGATAAGGCGGAAGTCCCCCAGAAGTCTCCCACTGAGTCTCCATCCTGAATTTCTGCCCTGACAGCATCACTGTACATTACTTATTAAGAACATTGCATTGATGCTATGCTGTCAAATCCAGCGTGCCTGAAGAGTGAGTCATCTCCAGAGGTACCCATTTAAAGATAAAATATAGTTAGGAAAATAGGGAGAATAAACACCGATCCTCATAAAATAATGTTGAAAAAGCAATTCATAGACTGCACTGAGAAACATTTCTTATAGCTGTCAAGTTAGCAGCCACACTGTAGACTTTAATTCTTTTTTCCCATTAAGCATAAGCAGCTCCACGCCTGGCTTCTTAAAAGGCTAGTAAGGGGAAAAAAAATCCCCATAACTCCATACTCCGATTTGAACAGGTAAATATCAATAATTCAAACGTATTTCAGATTTATTCTCCTCTTCTGCTTTTCTCTGTCCTTCCCCAAATGATCACTTAACTGCAAGAATGTGCCATAATGAACATCTGCTGGTTCAGATTCAGATAGTCTCCTGTTGTGGCCCAGTAGGAGCCGTTGGAGCTGCCACCAGACTCCGACAGCGAGGGGCCCTATGAGTCGGCTCTGGAGGATGTGGAGGACCCTGGACAGGGTTCCAACTCCGAGCAGGGCACAGTGAGGCTGGTTGGCCACCAGGAAGCGCCTGAACCTTGAACCAGTGGGGAGGAGACAAGGGAGAGTGAGCCGGAGGCCAGTAGTGAGTTGTTCCTGGATGCACGCCATCGAAGAGCTAATAGGCGTCAGGAACAATTACACAATTACAGGAGGTGATTGCACTCAGCTGGTGGTCATTAGGCTCCTCTCCAGACTATAAAAAGCTACTTGTGCATACGCCCCTCTCTGCAGAAGTCAACACAGAATCGAATGTTGGAGAACTTTGTATGAGCTTGGCAGGCTGGATTGCTGCCAAGCCTTATCTGTGTTTATTGCTGCCGAAGCTTGTCTGTGCTGGACCTGTTTGTCTGTTAATTAAATGCCGTAATTTATCTCTGGCTCGGAGTGTGCTTTGGTGTGGAACAAGGGGGGGAGGTGAGAACAGGGGACTATCTTGCTATAGGTTTGGAATCTGTGGGGTATTCCTCAGGATCAGTAGTGGGTTCCAGCTCCCGTTGCAACCAGCTTTGCAATGGGGCCGGTCATTCTCGTTGGGCACATGTGCTGTGCACACATGTGCACACCACTGCCCAGCAACACTCAGATGCTTGGCGGAGGTTGCGCAGGCTCCGCACGCTGTGCACGCGTGCGCAATTGGCCTGTTTGCATCAAAAAGCGGTAAGGAACGTGGGTCAAATGAGCCACCCTTGGAAAAACACTTGGAGCTTCATTTGGATGAAAACAGCATATTATAGCAAGTAAGGAAGTAACTAAATAAATTCTGCTGATTCCTATAATTCTCTCCATCGAAGGAAAAATTGTACAGAGATTGTATACACAGTGGTAATCAAATGTTCTCGGACAATCTAATTTCTGTTTTATCTTAGCAACGATGTTTTTGAATTAAGACACGGATGATGATGGTGATGATTGATGATTCCATTTCTGTCTGTACCTTGTTAGATGATTCATTCACAATACTCCCAGTGGCTCTGAAAAGAAAACTCAAAACTTTTCTCTATTAAAAAATATAAAAAAAGAACTGTCTTTTAAATTGGCCTTTTCTCTGAGGTTGATATGGGAAAGGAAAAGGTTTCCCAGCTCTGTTATTTTCTATTTCTCTCTTAGATTTCTGCTTTTATTTAGTTTCCATTTTTCCCCCTTTATGGTACCAGCTACAGATGTCAGGAGGAAAACAGAAAAGCTGCCACTTTAGATGATGGGAAACCTTTCTATAAGATTTAACCCACCAGAGTGTTGGTACTGTGACACGAAGATAATAAAGAGATGATTGCTACAGAACAAAATCACTTTTTCTAACTAAAGGAGAGTTAAAGAGACTTTCCCCCTCCTTTTATAAACCTGCTGCCATGCCATGGTATTTTCCCTGGAGGGCAAGCAATGCTTTTCTTATCTCCCAGGTCAAATCTTCTGCTCCACTTCCCCTGTCTTCAAGCAAATGAATGGGAAAACAAAGAGGCAGGTATAGACACAACCAAAACCTGACAGATTGGTTGCATTTTAAAGCCAGTGACAACAGCAGAGAGCCAGGAAGGGTGGCTGAGTTCATGTAAAATGACGCCTAAATTATCCCAACAATTCAGGTTATGCTTTCAAGCTGGGGATGGGGTGGGGGGAATGACTACTTCAACAGTGTTTTTTATATATATATATACCTTTAATACACTGTAAGGAAACTTGGGACAGCTCAGCCCCAAAGGCAACCTAGCCATCCCCTTTTTAAAATAAATGAAATAAATAAGCCAACGACAGACACTCTTGGGATTAACAAGCTTTCTAGTTTCAACAGCGTTCCCTAATGTACTTCATAACAAGATGTGAATTTGAACCATAATGGATTTTTCATTCTACAAGATGGATATTTCCAGTAAAAAACGTGTGTTTTGATTTCTTCCCCAGCAAAACAACATGCATTATTTAAAACAAAGCAAAGGAACAAAAAGCTCAAGACAATAAAATTGAAAAAACTTTAAATGTTTTTTTTTAAGTGCAACTCCCCTGCCAGTCAAATGTTGGCCTATCTTCTTGAAACAGCTGGACTCTGTTATGTGTTCAAAAGCAGGTCACTCAAGGGCCACTATGGTAAATGCCCAATTTTGGTAAAGTCCACTGCAGGTCCTCATTATGAGGGCTTACAGAGTGGGATATGGTCATCTGCATCAAACTGTCACATGGTAGACTAATAGACTAAAGAAGCTGCTCCTTTGGATGATGAATCCTATGTTGTGAAAGGCTGTGTAGGTCAAAAATATTGTGAGTCAAGCTCATACATAACCACAAAACAGTATAATTGAGATAAAGATAATCTGGCGTTCTCAGACCTCTTTCCATTTCTTTTACAAATGGATCGAGGTATATTCTGAGAAGTTCCATCTGCCGGTCAATGCCAACTGGCAACTACGCGGAGGAGAGCCTTCTCGGTGGTAGCTCCGACCCTATGGAACGATCTCCCCATGGGGATTCGTACCCTCAACACCCTCCAGACCTTCCGCACAGCCCTTAGAATCTGGCTATCCCGTCAGGCCTGGGGCTAAGACTGTAACCCGCCCGAATGGTATGAATGTTGTGTTTTTAATTATGTATTGTCTTTATGTTAAAAGTTTGTCTCCCCCTCCCTTTTGGGTTGAGAGCCGCCCTGAGTCCCCCCAGGGAAAAGGGCGGCATACAAATAAACTTCTATACTCTATACTCTATAAGTCTTCTAAGTCAGGGGGGTCTTTAATCTTGGTGACTTTACAACCTGTGGACTTCAACTCCCAGAATTCCTCAGCCAGAATGAAGTCCACAAGTCATAGAGTTGCCAAGGTTGGAGACCCCTTTTCTAAGTTATAGTTCAGACGAAACATACATGATTAATTAAGTAAAAAAGACATTTTTACTATAAGAGAAGAGATTTAGGCCTTCAAAACATATCCCCAAAGCTTGTGTACTCAGAGATCATCTAAGTCTAAGATATGTTGGCCTTTGAGATAGTCCAAATAATATCCGCTCTTCCTAAAAACGTATAGCAATAGTATTCTAGGTTATATACCACCCCATAGTGCTTTATAGTACTCTCTAGGCAGTTTACAAAGTAAGCATTATTTGTGTAGTGCTCCCAACAATCTGGGTTGTCATTTCACTGACCTCGGAAGGATGGAAGGTTGAGTCAACCTTAAACCCAGTCAGGATCGAACTGCAGACTATGGGCAGAGTCAACCTGCAATACTGTTGTTCAATCGATTTAAAAACAAATGAAACTTCTAATAATTTGTGCAATTTTGCTTAAATATAGAATGAGCACTTCTCAGAATAGCAATAGCAATAGCAGTTAGACTTATATACCTCTTCATAGGGCTTTCAGCCCTCTCTAAGCGGTTTACAGAGTCAGCATATCGCCCCCACAGTCTGGGTCCTCATTTCACCCACCTCGGAAGGATGGAAGGCTGAGTCAACCTTGAGCCGGTGAGATTTGAACCACCGAACTGCAGACAGCAGTCAGCTGAAGTGGCCTGCAGTATTACACCCTAACCACTGCGCCACCTCGGCTCCCTTACAAAACTGGTGATTGTACAAATGCAGATCTTTCTTTCTTTGGTTTCATCAGGTATCTCCTTAGCATATGCATTGTTGGGGATGGGGGAAGCAAACTCTTTTCTTGCATAGGCATCATGATCCTGCAAGGCAACTCCAACAAGAAGACTGTTAGGAATATAATCTAACGGTTGGGTTGGCAATATATAACTCATGTAACAATGCTATACCTGTTTCTTTAAATCATACTGTAAAATGTGATTGGTTGCTGTTTTCCTCCATCGGCCATAAGAGGGAGCCAGAATGACTGTTAGTTCTCTGATCGTTAGATGCTGGGCTGATCTGATCTGAGTGTTTTGGAAGCTGGCTGTTAGAAAGTGCCGTGAGCTTACCTGCTTTCTCTTAGATGTTACAATTCCAGACCTTTTTCTCTTGTCTCCCATGTCATCTCCAATTTTATGGCAGCTTCCTTATCCTTCTCTATAACAGTAGAGGAAGTTAGACAAAAATAAGGAACTTTGTCACATGATTCCATAAGCCATGTTTTACATATGTACAGTAATGGTGGTGAGGAAGAGAGAAAGAAAGCAGGCTCTATACAGCCGTGACCCGTCAAAACCGCGGAGGACAAAATCGCGCTCGACGAAAGCGCGCATGTGACGTCATCACAGCGCGATGAAAAAAATTAAAAATTGAAATAAAATTAAAATTAAAGCAAGCCGATTCACATAAAGGTAAGGGTTAGGTTTAGGTTTAGGGTTAGGGTTAGGGTTAGGGTTAGGTTAAGGGTTAGGGTTAGGGTTAGGTTAAGGGTTAGGGTTAGGTTTAGAGCGTTAGGGTTACGTTTAGCGTTAGGTTAAGGGTTAGCGTTAGGTTTAGCATTACATTAATGGTTAGGTTTAGGGTTAGATTTAAGGTTAGGTTAAGAGTTAGGTTTAGGGTTAGGTTTGGGGGGGTTAGGGTAAGGTTTTCGCTTTATTTTTACATTTTTCGATCACAGCGCGATGTTTTCGTCGCGCTGTGATGACGTCAAATGCGCGCTTTCGTCGAGCGCAATTTTGTCCTCCGCGGTTTTGTGGTGGAACCTATACAGCTACATATTTTAAGTTTTAGCTTTATCTGCAAGTGTTACATTTAGGACCCCACAATTAAGAGATGCCAAAATGTATCCCAATGATATGTTCAGGTTGATAACAAATTGTTTAAGCAAAGATCTCTCAAAAGTTTTTTTTTCCTTCTTTCTTTTATTAAAAAGAAAAATCTGTGGCCTGGGAAGGCTGGCGGGGAGGGGAAACATTCTGCCCAACTATTTGCAACAATATTGTCATAGTAACCTATTCCTTGTGGAGTGTGATTATAGGAACTAGTAGCAAGCAAAGCAATAGTGAGGATTTTTTTCTTTTCAGGGTTATCTAGCTTTGAAAGGATCATGTTCAAACCCAGAAGAGATAAAAGCAAGACTATACAGAATGTAAGCTGGACTGTTAAGCATTTCCATATGACAAACTTCTCTCTTGAGATCTGACCTGCCTGTAGATTCCCAGTTTGCAGATCTAAAGGAATCAGACCCATCCACTCCTGCCCTGAAGAGGAGAACCAACTGCAGCTTCCTTTTGAAAACTCATTAAAAATTCTCTCTAAAAAAAATGTCCACAATAACTCTTTCTCTCTCTCTCTCCCTGCCTCCATCTCCCTCTCTCTTTCTCTTTTTCTTTCTTTCTCTCTCTCTTCATGAAAATTCAAAAGGATACACATTCACAAAAGAGAGAAAGAGAAGGTTTGGAAATTGGCTCTTTAGATTCAACCCCTAGGGGAAAAAATCATGCAAAGACTATTCTAAGAGAAATTATGACTTTATATAGAAGATAATCTTTTTTTTTTTTGCAATTGGCCAGTTATGTTTGCAGTTATGTCTCGATACCTAACATGAAAATGCAGAGTTACAAAACGTGCGTGTGAGCGAACCGATACCTGTTCGTGTAGGAACCCATCCCTGCTTATAATTATTGTAAAAATACAATTCAGGAAACAAAATGATTGCAGAAACCATGGAAGAATAAAAAACACAATATGGTGGAAACGTGTAAGAAATTAAACAATATGATCAAGCAATTCCAGAAACAAAGGAAACTTTAAAAATATAATTTTTTCTCAAAGCTGAATTGAAAATACAAAATGTAAACAAGTAAGACCTTTTTTTAAATTTGGAAAAGCAGTAAAAAACTTTGTGAAATGGGCAGATGGGTACCTGGCAGAGAAAAACAAGAAAACCAGATAAATGGGAAAATATTGTAATTTTATGTAATGTAAACATAATCATAATTTATGTACTTTATATAAATTGTAAAAGAGCGAGCTAAGAAGATAAATAATTGGAGTGTACCAGGAAAGATTGACCTTCATGGATTTTGGCTCAAATATAAATCAATTTTACATTCTTGTCTTGCAAATGATTTCAATCAAATGTTGTAGCAAGGATCAAGAAATTCCTACCTCACTATATGCCAAATATTTTTGATCATGAAAAAGAACCCCCCCCCCTCCCAAAAAAAATACATTACATTTTTTGTCCAATCACTTGTTTGTCTACAATGGTTTTTCTCAACCATAGTAATCTTAAGCATTCTGCTTGGGACTTTTATGAGTTGAAGTCCACCCATCTTAAAGTTGTTGAAATTGAGAAGCAGTGTCCTACAACATCCAAGTTGTGAAGAGGAATTATAGCTAATCGCATTTACAAATGCCTGATTTCCAATTCATTGTAATCTGTAAAGCCAAAAGAGAATTTTTTAAAAAAAAAAAAGTTCTAGAGATACGAAAGACAATTTTTGATTAACAATAGTGTATTTTAAATAACCTTAAAAGATATAAAACAAATCTCATATAGCATGGATTGGTTACAACAAACATTTGACTCCGTATCTATGGTTAGATTTGAATAATGTTTGGGATTGTTTTGCAATTTATAAGAAAAATGCAGTTTGTAATTAATGCACATAATGAAGAAAATGTTGAGGATGAATATAGAAGAATTTAGAGAAGTCACATTGGAAGGGGAATTTGTCAAGGAGATTCTTTTCCTCCATTTCTTTTTAATATGACTGTGAGTCCACTGACAATAATTTTGAATAAAAAGCCTTTGAATTAGCCAAGCAAAGGACAGAAGTTTCCCATTTGCTCTACATGGGTGATTTGAAATGAAATGCAATTGCTTTTAAATATAGATTGAATATTTACTTATGATATCTAAATGGAATTTGGATAGGGCGACAGTGCAACACTGGTAATAAAAAAAAAGAGATCGGGAATACTCAGATGGAATTGAACTACGGAATGACACTGCAATCAGAGCATTAACAATGGGGGAAAGTTACAAGTACTATGATGTTTTGGAAGCAGAAATTGTTTTGCATGCCCAAGTTGAAAAGAACACCAGTTCCAAATATGTAAAATGGGTTAAGAAGATTTTAAAATTGAACCCCAATGATAGTAACAAAAACAAAGCCATTAATGGCTGTTCTTGTACTATGTTGAACAATAGTGTTATTGACTGGACGCTAGCTGAACTAGGTACTGCATATGGCAAAACCAGTGGTGGGTTTCAAAAATTGTTGGAACCTACTCTGTGAGTGTGTCCTCCTTTGTGGGTGTGGCTTGCCACCCATGTGACCAGATGGGAGTGGCTTGCCACCTATGTGACCGGATATGAAATTATGAATTAGTACTTAGGTCAGTCCAAGTAGCTATTCAGAAACTCTGGCATTGAAGCATGCAAGTCTTAAAACTGTCAAGTTACAAGATCCTTGCCAGTAAGGGTTTCAAAATTTTTTGGAACCTCTTCTGTAGGTGTGGCCTGCTTTCCGGATCCACTGATGGAACCTCTCCTAACCGGTTCGGTAGATTTGACGAACCGGTTCTACCGAATAGGTGCGAACTGCTAGGAACCCACCTCTGGGCAAAACCTGAAAATATAATGACAATGCATTATGAATTGCTTCTCAAAAAAGTGACTTAGATCATTTGTGTCTACCAAGGAAATTTAATAGTTTTGGTTTCTTCAACAGAGTAGATATCACTGCAAACGTAAGTTTATAAAGAGGAAGGCAATTTTAACTACTTAAAAACTGTTGTAGGGGGGAAAAGATTATATGGTAGAATGGAGCTTATATAAAAAGCATACACTTGAGTCAGCAAAGTATTGACCATAACCTATGTATTACAGAATGAACACATAAACCAGCGATGGATTTCTGCCAGTTCGCACCGGATTGGGAGAACTGCATGGTGAAATGGACCCAGAAGTAATTTACGGAACGCCTGCATCAGCCCTGTCGCTCCAAGCTCAACCCCGCCCGCTGGAGAGGTCCAGTGGCACACACCACCAGACATCAGGGGCAAGCTCAGGAGTTTTCTCCTGGATTCCCCTCTGTCTTGCCTCCTCCGATCTCCCAAAGTTCTTTCCCCAACATGTGATAGCTTTCTCCTGGATTTCCCTCTGTCCTGCCTTCTCCGATCTCCCTAATTTCGGCTCTTAATCCTCCAGTTGTCTAGTTTTGGGAAGTTTTCCCCTCTCTTCCCCCCCCCCTTTCATAGGAGTTCCGAAATATTTTGCCACATGGCTTGGGGGAGAGGTGGTCATGTGACTGAGTGTGTATGAGTGATGTCAAGTTGGCCATACCTGCCAGTCACATGACTGCCAAGCCACACCCACAAAATAGGCTATCCCCACTGAATAGGTTCTAAAAAAATTTGAAACCCACCACTGATGTAAACATGTTATGGATTTCCAAATTCAGACAAACCTACTGTCAGCGTTCCAACAAACACAGCCCCGAATGAAAGAACTCTGAGGCCTGAGGTTTCCTCGAAGAACATTTTATTAGGGTATGTCATATTGACACAATGCGGATGAAAATCAGCTCTAAAGTTCCCGATGATTTTCCCCTTAATTAAAAGTAAAAGTTTGTCACTTTCCCCCAAAGGCAACAGTCACATGGTCCAATCAGCATACAGTCCACATGTTGGATGACCTAAGTCTCCACCTCCCAACACCTGCACACATGACCTTAGTTCCCAGGGGAAAGAATGTTGTTTTGGTTAAAGCACCCCAGCTATCTCTACACCCCCCCTCCCAGGGGTGGGTTTCAAAAAATTTTGGAACCTACTGTGTGGGTGTGGCCTTTGTGGGAGTGGCTTGCTGGCCATGTGACCTGGTGGGAGTGGCTTGCCGGCCATGTGTTCGTTCGTTCTTTCTTTCTTTCTTTCTTTCTTTCTTTCTTTCTTTCTTTCTTTCTCTCTCTCTCTCTCTCTCTCTCTTTCCTTCCTTTTGTCTCTCTGTCCCTTTTTTCTTTTTTTCTTTCATCTCTCTCTCTCTCTCTTTTTCCAGATTGTTGTTGGGGGCAATATGCTGACTCTGTAAACCGCTTAGAGAGGGCTGAAAGCCCTATGAAGCGGTATATAAGTCTAACTGCTATTGCTAACTGCTATATTGCTATTTTCTTTCTTTCTTTCTTCCTTTCTTCCTCTCTCTCTCTGTGTCAGTCTGTCTGTCTGTCTGTGTTTGTATTTGTGTTTGTGTTTGTGGGGGGGGGGCAGTGGTGGGTTTCAAAAAATTTTGGAACCTCTTCTGTAGGTATGGCCTGCTTTCCGGGTTCACTGGTGGAACCTCTTCTAACCGGTTCGGTAGATTTGACGAACCAGTTCTACCGAACTGGTGCGAACTGGTAGGAAACCACCTCTGCTCCCTCCCAATCCCTCATCTCCAGTCTGTGTCACCACTGAAGCTTTAAAGAGGGGGGGAAACCCAGTAGAATAGAAAGATGGCCACCATCTAGCTATCTTCAGAGTTAAGACCTACATCTACAAGGCAATGTGCCAGACAAAAGGTTTTATTTTTAGAAGTGGCAATACTATATTAAATTACTACAGAGTAGATCAAAACAAAGTGGAGGAAATCATAAAATATCAGTCTTTGCTGGAAGAGGTCATTTGATTGCCCTTTGCCTGGATCTAATAGTTGCTTGCCTTTGCCTTGTTTATAAGCTTTCTTAGCTAATGAACTCCAGATTACATGTCAATCTTTCATCCTGAAAATCTGACAAATTTCAGCTAATCTAATGACAGCAATGAAGACCATTTAAATGTCAAATGCTTTGTAAGTAAATTAATAGAGGGTCAATTTTATAGTTCCATTCAAGGGCACTTCGCTGCGTGTGAAAACATAAGGCCCAAAAGAACTTGATTTCTCTCCTTTCCTCGGTGGCATATCTCTGTTGGATAAGCTCCATGATAGCATACGGAATTAGACATCTCCCCTGTCCCCAACTAGCCCTATCTTTCTGTCTAACTCATGTTTCTCAACATTTGGAATGGTTGAAAAGAAGATTTGTTCCTACTTAAATCCATATACAGCTCTTCCATTCTGAGCTTGGATTCATAGAACTGCCCTATGGACTCTTTTCAGGCACAAACTATTCGGTGTCTTGAAAACTCTCTTGGTATGTTCCAGTAGTAAATTTCTGCATTGGGTAGGGAATTGGATTAATTAGTTTTATAGCTCTTTTTTGCTACCATTTAGTATTCATCTAAATTTTTGTAGTGCTGATTCAGTAAGGTCATCCCATCGAGTCTTCATCTGAAGGTATCAGGCACCAAGCTTAGGAAGTATTCATAAACTAATTCCAAAGCTGATAATATGATGCTGCATGCCTTATTTTATTTCACAATGCCATCACTTGTGTGGTTGTGTGAATGCAGTTGATTAGAACTGCTCTCCTGGTAACTATTACTAAGAGATGGCAGACCTTCATTTGTCTCTCTGGATGCCCCCTTTTCAGTGTGTAGGGCATTCTGGGAAATTAAAATGATGGCAGAAGATTGGCCACCAAAATCAGCTTGAGGAGGATAAATGAAGGGGCAAATGAATAGTAGTAGTAGTAGTAGTAGTAGTAGTAGTAGTAGTAGTAGTAGTAGTAGTAGTAGTAATGGATTAAATTAATGAACAATTGTACAACCTGACTGGAAATTACAGAATTATAGAACCCTAGAATTGGAGGGTCATTTTTGTCCATCAGGTTCAATACAATATTCAGTGTAGGTATTAACTTTTTATTATTGCTGTTGTTATTATTACCTGATAATTTTTGAATGTAGGAACTGATTCTGCACTAACTTGGAAATGATGTGTCAGTTTTCTTTCTACTGTAGCAGTCATTTATACATTCAAATGACCACTTGATCCTTGGTCATCAAGTGATAAAAAGGCATTTGGGCTGCTTTTAATTCTTTAATTTCCTAATTCTAAAATAAATTGTTGGCTTAGTCAGTCCAGGAATCTGATAGTAATTCTCACAAAATCATCCGATCTGAATTCCTTTATCTTCATTTTCAAAAGCAGATCTAATTTGTTAAATTAATGTGCTTTAACTGGCCTGAAGGTAATTTTTAAACCCTGTAGTAGAGTAACTGATGTACATGTGCTTTCTCTCAAGGTTTAATATTGCAATAGGAAACTGGGGGGAGGGGCCCACGGTGGGGGGGGGGGGGACTTACAAACATACTTACTTTGTGTGTTATCACCAGCTACTCAGTCAAAGTAGAATTCATAACAGATAGAGACAAACCATCTGATGGCAGAGGTTAAAAGAAACTTGTTACTATGACTACAGATAGGGTCAGATAACAGAATGAACAGCCACTTTTGATCTTCAAAAAACCTTTTTTTCCTTTTGCTCTCTCGTGTTATCTGGACCACTCCATCAAACACCTAGCAGATAGCAGAGTTGAAAACCCAATCGACCTTCAAGGAGGACCAGACAAGTTGGAAAGTCTGTGTAAAAGGTTAAAGTGGAAAGGCGTATGATGACGTGTTTTCTTTTCTTTTTTCTTTTTGTATTTGTCTATGTGCCTGTGTTTTTGTGAATTTAACTAAAGATACAGACTACAGTTCAAAGGGGGGGGGTTGCCAGTCAGTGCAGAAATGTAGTGATGACAACTGTGCCATCTTTAAAGGGAAGAAATTGAAAAATAAAAAAATGTCAAGGGAGGGAATCCACAATGCATCACTCGGATTATTTTTTGGATTTATTTGTTTGTTTGTTTAGTAATAGGAGAATTAGATTATCTAGTGAGGAAAAAAAGTCAAAGATGCTGTAAACTAATACTCTTCTTGAAGCCAATTAAAATATCACAACATAAGATCAGTGTTAAACCTACCATAAGGCATGGAACTGGTTAATTTTGGGGGAAGGGAAGAAAAAAATATTTGGTATATAAAAGTCTGCAATTTGTAACAACTCTAATAGAGAATACAAATTTAGATTATTTTTTTCATCTTCCAGACTGAAATGCATGAAAGAAGAGAACCCTTACACTTTATTATAACAGTCTATACGTTTATTTACCAAATATGTATTTTTAATTGATATGTTGATTGATAGTTATTTTGGCTCTCAGTTTTCCTTGGTAAGAAAGGCTCATTCCTACTTTCCATTATTTCTCATCCATGATTAAACAGACCTAGCAATGGTATCCATGCCTCATTTTTCAGGGGAAAAAAAGGTTTTACTTTATTCAATATTCCTGGGGGGGATATATGCTATTCAATACAAAAACATTAGACAATGTATGAAATTCAGGCTGATAGTCTAGTGGTGATTTAGCAGTGTTTACCCCAAACCAAAAGATAGAAACAAAGTGATCCATTTGCCATATTTCTAACTTGATCCTTTCTTTAAAAAATGGTAATTTACTTAGAGGCTCCAATTATTTAAAAAGTTAACCTGCCAATGCCTGCAGATGAGACGGAGAAAGAGAGGGAGGGGGGAGAGAGAAATGATGGATGGATAAAGATGGATGGATGGATGGATGGATGGATGGATGGATGGATGGATGGATAGGAGATAGTCCTTTTTCTCTTGGTATGTTTGAGGTCAGATAGGTTAGGAAAATATAGTGGAAGGAGAAAGAGTTGAAGTAACCTTCAGTCAATATGATTTTCCTCTTAGAAGAAAAGAAAACTTAAGATCCAACAGGAGAATGTTGGATGTATTCTAAAGTAGGTGTTTATTCTACAATATGATGGTGAGGCTCAGAAGCTCAGCACATCTTCAGCGTGTTCACTCGGTGAAAATAGAAGACTTATTCTCAGAAGGAAAGAGTTCTTTGGTTAGTGTTGTCATATATCCTCTATCAAATACTGTCCAATGTGAAATCAGATATCACACAGCCAAACCAAATATAATTTAGCATTAAATTGTATTTAAAATGATCCATTTAAAATTTACCAAATTAAAAATTAACATGCCTCTACTCATTTAGTCACTGGCAAGAGTATATCAAATAGCAATATTAGCAAAAGAGGAGGGGAGTAAATCAGGGGAGAAAATACATTGCAGGAACATTTGGCACCAGGAAAGATCAATATATAATTTTACCATTTCCATCTTTAAGAGAAATGTGGCATCTTATTTAACATTGGGAGTCTCGATTTGGTCACATGATCAGCTGTAGCATATTCCTCAACACCTAGTCTTTCTTGTTTTTCAAAATGACCCATCAAATGAGATTACCTTTAGAACTGCCACATCAGCTGGAAAGTCAAATGCCAAAATCCTGCTGCATTGCCAAGGTGTAGCAATTGTTAAATGTGCCTTTTTAGCAAGATGGAAATGTTTCAGTGGGAACTGAACTGAGTGTCAATATCTGGGAAGGAAATAAATGTTAAAACAAGCTAAATAATTGTCTAACAGTACTTGTACTAATGACCTTAAACTTCTACTATGCTAATTTTTCCTCTGCACTTTTAATTACAGATCAATAATACTTTGCTGTTGACATTTAAAAATGCTGAACCACAAAGAGAAACACTGACTGGGTGGAAATATACAATGTAAGGCAGAATTTGCCAAATCAATAAACTTTGCCATTTAACAAACAATCGCATGTACAGCAGTGACCAAGATTAGCAGGCATAAAAGACCACACTTCAGCTTCTTAATTATTCCTTAATAACATTAAGCCTTACATCATTGACAAAAATCTTTTGCTGTAAACACCAGATGCCTCCTTTCTTTATATAGAACAGGTCCTTAGGTTACTGTTTCTTGAGCATTCTAATAGCAGACCTAAACTCAGAGTAATGTAGTAGCAAAGGTGTGGATTAGGACAGGAGATACTTAACTTCCAGTCTACCTTCAGGCAAAAATACTCACTAGGTGAGTTTGAGACACTTATTCCCTCTTTCAGTCCATCCGATTTCACAGAATCGAATAAATTTGGAGGAGTGTTCCATGTCTTGTGTTCAAGGATATGAATTCGACAGATATAAAGGATCTCTTCTTTCCTGCTGTACTTTGGATGATCAGACATTTCAATGTGTAGAAAGAAAATGTAAATTGACTACTTTCTAAAAAGTAAAGTTCATTTTAAAAATGCATTGTTTTCAATGAGAAGTTGAGGATTGGTTTATGTTGTGGCCCAGCAGGTGCCGTTGGAGCTGCCACCAGACTCTGACAGCAAGGGGCCTTCTGAGTCGGCTCTGGAGGAGGTGGAGGACCCTGGACAGAGTTCCGACTCTGAACAGGGAGCAGAGAGGCTGGTTGGCCACCAGGAGGCACCTGAGCCTTGGACCAGTGGGGAGGAGACAAGGGAGGGTGAGTCGGAGGCCAGTAGTGAGTTGTTCCTGGATGCACGCCATCAAAGAGCTACAAGGCATCAGGAACAATTACGCAATTACAGGAGGTGATTGTACTCAGCTGGTGGTCATTAGGCTCCTCTCCAGACTATAAAAAGCTACTTGTGCACACGGCCCTCTTTGCAGAAGTCAATGCAGGATTGAATGTCGGAGGACATTACTGTGAGCTTGGCAGGCTGGATTGATGCCAAGCCTTATCTGTGTTTATTGCTGCCTGAGTTTGTCTGAGTTGCTGCCAAGGTCCTTATCTGTTTGTTCTGCTTGGCTTTCAGCCACCGAGGTTTTGGTGTTTTGCTATTAAAGTACATTCCAGTTAAGCTTGTCTCGGCATTCGTTACTGGATGGAGGAGGGGGTCAGAACAGGTTTATATAGGTAGTCCTCAACTTCTGACCACTGTTGAGCCCAAAATTTCTGTTGCTAACTGACACAATTGCTGAGTGAGGTTTGCCCCATTTTGCAACCTTTCTTGGCACAGTTGTTAAGTGAATCACTACAGTCCTTAACTTAATAATACAATTGTTAAATGAATCTGTCTTCCCCAGTGATTTTGCTTGCCAGAAGGTTGCAAAAGGTGATCACACAACCCCGAGACACTGTAATCGTCATAAATATGAACCAGTTGCCAAGCATCCAAATTTTGATCACGTAACCATAGGATGCCTTAACTGTCATAAGTATGACATACGGTCATGAATCACTTTTTTCAGTGCCATTGTTATTTCACACTAAATGAATGACTGTAAGTCAAGGGCAGAGGTGGGTTCCTACCAGTTCGCACCTATTCGGTAGAACCGGTTCATCAAATCTACTGAACCGGTTAGAAGAGGTTCCACCAGTGGACCCGGAAAGCAGGCCACACCTACAGAAGAGGTTCCAAAATTTTTTGAAACCCACCACTGATGGGTGTGTAATGTCCCGCAGTTATCGACACATTAATAATGATCTAGTAATATTTCCTTATACATTTTAGTGACCTTTCCTTACATAATTGGTGTTTTCTTTCATACTTTTGGATTTCTAATTTCTGTTTCCGTTAGTTGGCAATTGCTAAAACCAATCCCACGTGAAAAAGTATTCAAAGCCTTCTTGATTTTAATTGTCAATTTATTTATTCCTGCACATTGTAATATTTATTCATTTACATATCTCTGTTTTTCCACTGTTGTGCAAACACAATTCCAGCAGCTGCTAACATGTGTAAAATTAAATATATATTATACTCCCTTTCAAACAGCCAACAAAATATTTCTGGTTTTAATTCCATATCTTGCTTTACGATTGCTTCTAACCACTAACTTCTGAATAGCTACTTGGACCGACCTAAGTACTAATTCATAATTTCATATCCGGTCACATGGGTGGCAAGCCACTCCCATCTGGTCACATGGGCAGCAAGCCACTCCCATCCGGTCACAAGCCACTCCCACAAAGGAGGCCACACTCACAGAGTAGGTTCCAACAATTTTTGAAACCCACCACTGGTCAAGGGCTACCTGTCATCATTGCAACACCATCATTAGAAGAAATATCTAGCCATCATTTCATAGCAGGTTCTTGCAGAATAACTGAAAGGAATCTCAGGATTGTATGACTACTACAGCTTCTTACTTGGAAATAAGATAAAATTCGCTGAATGAAGCCTCAGAAAGCCAGTTCAGAGTAACATCAATGCTTCTTTCTGTTATTCAAAAAAACCTGAGCATTTCTCCTTTTTGCACACGTTGCTCCAAAGGCTAAATTATTCACAGAAAAACTCCCCCCTAGCCATACATATCTTACTGTTGCAGCTCAGCCTTCTTTGCAGCACTATGGAAATTGTTCTATTCCTACCAGGGGCACATTACCTGTGTACTGAAAGATGGAACATACTCTGTAATTCAGTAGTTACAGTATTTTTTATCATTTAAATATTTCATCTCAATTGCATATATTACAAATGAAAAGAATTTTTGCAATGACTGTAAATCAGGGGTGGTATATACACTTACCTTCCCTACCGGTTTGTGAGTGCATGCGTGCGTGCACTCACTTAGCTAGCACGTACCACCTCTGTGCATGCGCACCAGGGGTGGGATTCAGCCAGTTCGCACCTATTCGGGAGAACCACTTGGTAACTTTCTAAGCAGTTCGGAGAACCGGTTGTTGGAAGAAATCTCATTTTGTTTTTTTCCACTTTACAGGGCTAATCCTATAAGAAAGGCAGGAAGGAAACATTCTGGTGTTGTTTCTAGCCTCATCTTTATTGCCCTGCTTACAGAAACTGCCTCTCTGGTTAACCCTTATTAGATTGTAACAGCTAAAGTGAAGCGCCAATCAACGTGAGTGATGTTGAGTTGGCCACGCCCACCCAGTCACATGATGACCAAGCCCCACCTACCCTGCTGGTCATTAGGACAGAGAACCGGTTGTTAAATTATTTGAATCCCACCACTGATGCGCACAGTCTTCCACGCATACCCTTTTGGTGAGGGAAAAAAAAAGCCTAAATGAGATGCCATAAATGGTGAGCGAGTGGCCAGGCCAACCCACGATTTCTGCTACTGGTTCAGGAGAGCCAGTCCGAACGAGTAGAATACCACCTCTGCTATAAATGATTTGCTACATCTTCACTGATCAACTAAATAGTCTGCTGCCAAATTGTATTTATAAATTAATGTACTCTCTGATGTTACTTACTCGCTTCTTACTTTATTTATTTCTGGATTCTCCTTCAAAGAAGGAAGAAAAGATAGAACTGATGCTCTTTCCCTTAGAAGCAAGTGAATCTAAATGCTACATATAAACATTGATTTCATGACAATGCTGAAAATTTTCTGGGGTTGGAATTGTTGGATTTAACCATTTGAAATCTGTAATTTGTGTAAATAGATGTCAAATAAAGAAAAATCAGTGCTGGCAGTAATTAGTTGAGTTAAAATTTTATGCCACTTGTTGAAGGAGCAAAAGGATCCATGTTCATACTGTAGCTAAGAGAAGAAAAAGGAAAAAAGAAAGTACGAATCCTTGTTTTCTTCTCATGATTCCATATGAATATTTCATTTTCCATTTTACAGGTACAACTCAGCTGTATGCACACTTCATACTATACACATGGGCTGAATTTAAACTTTTCTGATAAATTATTTAACATTACCTTAGCATGCTCTAAGGTGAACTATTTAAAGTATATTGATTGTAGAAGACTGTAGGGGAGAAAGTGCTTATGTCAAAATGAATAATGATATTTCAGTCCAAATTCTATACAAATACATCTGAATAACGTACATGTTGTAAGTAGAATATGAAGATCTGAATTTTAGTCTGATTTTAGTGTAATTACAGCCCTATTTATTTTTTCCACAACTAACCAGATGGTGCGATCCCACAGAGTTGGCCTCCTCAGGGTGCCGTTGGCCAGACAGTGTCGGCTAGCGACCCCCAGGGGGAGAGCCTTCTCTGTGGGAGCGCCTTCCCTCTGGAATGAGCTGCCCCCGGAGCTTCATATAATCCCCAACCTCCGGTCCTTCCGACATGCCCTAAAAAGTTGGCTTTTCCAGCAAGCCGGCCTAGCCTGAATAGAATAAAATATAGGATTAATTTGGCTGTTAATTTTAATTTAATTTTTAAATTTTTATTGTAAATATCAATTCGGGGGGTGGATACTTTATTTAACGTCCCCTTTAATTTTTGTAATATGTGTTTTCTTTTATGTTGTACACCGCCCTGAGTCCTTGGGAGAAGGGCGGCATATAAATCCAATAAACCTAAACCTAAACCTAATAATATTAGAATATTAAGTATGCTGAATTAAATAATCTTCCCTAGTGTGATACATTTTGAATGTGGTGGGACTTCAGAATTCCTTCTGCTCATTTGGCCTCATGGTTTAGGCACCAGGCTAGAAACCAGGACACTCTGAGTTCTAATCTCAGCCTAGCCAGGAAAGCCAGTGGATGGCATTGGGCCAATCACTCTCTCTCTCAGCCCAAACCACCTCGCAGGGTGGTTGTTGTGAGAAAAATAAGAGAAGGAAGGAGTTAGCCATAAAACAAGATCTTGGCATTAAACAATCATAGGAAAGTCCTAAAGCAGGAAATTAGGAGGGTATTCTCACCACTACTTTAATACATATTTATTCTGGAGTACAGTGGTGGGATTCAAATAATTTAACAACTGGTTCTCTGCCCTGATGACCAGCTGGGTGGGTGGGGCTTGGTGGTCATGTGACCAGGTGGGCATGGCCAACCCAACGTCACTCAGGTCGATGGGCGCTTCGCCTTAGCTGTAACAATGTAACAAGGGTTAACCGGAGAGGCAGTTTCTGTAAGCAGGTCAATAAAGATGAGGCTAGAAACAACACTAGAATGTTTCCTTCCTGCCTTCCTTACAGGATTAGCCCTGTAAAATGGAAAAAAAACCAAAAGGAGATTTCTTCCAACAACCGGTTCTCCCGACTGCTTAGAAAATTAACAACCGGTTCTCCCAAATAGGTGCGAACTGGCTGAATCCCACCACTGCTTGAGTAGCTGAAGAGACTAATGCTGTAGAAGACAAAGAACAAACTTTCAAACTTTAGTGGAATTTGTATGCCGCCCACTCCCTAGGGACTCTGGGCGGCTCACAACAAGTAAAAGCATTTAAAACATTTAAAATTACAGAATTAAAATCAACACAACATCCATTCAATCAAGTGGGGCTGGATATTAATCAACAGCCCCAGGCCTGCCGGAACAGCCAGGTCTTGGTTGCTTTACGGAAGGCCGAGAGAGTGGGAAGGGTCCGGATCTCTGCGGGTAGCTCATTCCACAAGGCCGGTGCAGCTACAGAGAAGGCCCTCCCTCGGGGAGCCGCCAACCGGCATTGTCCGGTCGACGGCACCCGGAGGAGGCCCAACCTGTGTGATCTTATTGGTCATTGAGAGGTAAATGGCAAGAGGCGGTCTCTCAGGTAGCCAGGTCCAACACCATGTAGGGCTTTAAAAGAAACAAGACAAAAGATCTCTGTAAATATGAGCATGAGCTCAACATCTCATTATCTATAATAACTATATGTTAAAAAGGGTAGGGTCTTGTTTTAAATGTAATTGATTTAATAACAGAATGTCTATATTTATATTATATATTATATTTTGATTTTTATTATTTTGATTGCAGCATTTTGAGCATAGTTGGTTTCTTTTGTAATGCAATGTATACTGTATCTCTCTCTATATATATATTATTTTATGCATTTAAATATGTGTTTCTGAGGTCTGGAGATTTCACTAGACTCTCAAAGGAGTCTATGGCACACAAAGGTTAAGAACCCCTGCTCTAAAGAATGAATGAAGCAAATGTTTACTAGTATGAATAATGGATTTCGGTTTTCAGTCAAAGCATCTACATTACCTGGTTTTAAGTCTTTTTTTTTCTTTTGGAAGTCCAGCATGCACTCCAGGATAAATAACATTTTTCTTCAGATAACAGCATTAAGTAGTTTTTGGATGTATATACAAGAGAATAATCAATATTATCCTTTATCAAATTAAGGTTTTCTCTCCAGGATACTTCCCGTTCATTTCCATTTTTTTTTCTTATCTATCTGGTTGCAAATAGTGGTACTTATTCTGTTTCATTTGTTGAACATCAGAGTTACAAAAACATGATAAAAAATACTTTCATATGAGAGTCCATCTCTTCAAATACTTTTCCTTTGAGTCTCTTTCACTTCTGAGCCACGCGATCCTTGGAAGCTTTTTTTTTTTTTACTACCAGTTTGAAGGACCAAAGACAATGATCCCTACCAGTTCAGCGGAACCAGAGCAAACCAGGAAGTTTTCACCCCTGGTCACTAGTATGAACAATGAAAATACAATGAACAATGAAAATAAACATGAAAAAATAAGTTGGAAATGTATTTGTAGGACTCATTGACCATAGTGTGGATCATGATCTTTATTTCTTCTATATTTATACCAGTCTTCCCACTAAAAGAATCCTTAATTATAAAGCTAAATAAATATTTGATGAGGGGAAAAAGAGCCTTGGGAAGCTTTGAGAAATCAGTACAAGAACAAATTAAAACATTGTACAAGAAGTTTCAAACATTTTTCTTATTCCTTTTATGAAACATCTCTACTATCTCAGAGCATCTTTGATATCAGAAAAATGTGTACATAAACATTGTATGGTATGATTAATCAACATGCTTAATCCATGTTTTCTGCCTGCTCTGGTTGGGTCCAGTGGTGGGTTTCAAAAATTGTTTGAACCTACTCTGTGGGTGTGGCCTCCTTTGTGGGAGTGGCTTGCTGCCCATGTGACCGGATGGGAGTGGCTTGCCGCCCATGTGACCGGATATGAAGATGCCGACGACACTTGTCAGAACCACCATAAATTACCTCACACACAACACTGGCATGCATAAGAATATGATGTAAACTTGTTTTTTCAAAGGCATCTTTGGTTTGCGTTAAAACAACTTCAACACACGCAATGTTCTGATTGCACCACAAACGCAGTAGTCATCCTTACCTTTCACAGAGGCACTGAGTTTTATAAATATGAGCATGATAGTGTAGAATAATTATATCCAAGGACCAGTGGTGGTTTCAAAAATTTTTGGAACCTCTTCTGTAGGTGTGGCCTGCTTTCCGGGTCCACTGGTGGAATCTCTTCTAACCGGTTCGGTAGATTTGACGAACCGGTTCTACCGAATAGGTGCGGACTGGTAGGAACCCACCTCTGGTTGGGTCTAATCGTTTAGAGCAGGGATGGGGAACTACGTCTCCTTTTTGACTTATGGACTTCAACTCCCAGAATTCCTGAGTCAGCATGGCTGGCTCAGGAATTCTGGGAGTTGAAGTTGACAAGTCATAAAAGGGCCATAATTCCCCACCCCTGCTCTAGAGCTAGGATTTCACCTCTGATGCAATACTGTTGCTGCAGGTTTTACAGCATTTGAATTGTGTTATTTTTAAAAAACTATTGAACTATTGAATTGTGTTATTTTTTTTAAAAAAAAAAACTTTAGAGCAAAAGATTGTCATCAGAATTCAACCAAGATAGGCTACAGCCTGAAGTGAAAGACAATGGAAAATGGGTAAAATACCAACATTCAAAAGGCAGATGGATTGACAGCTAAATCCTATTTTCAAAGAGCGGTAGTGTCAGGTACTGCCTTTGAGAACATCAGTCTAGCCTTGAGGATGAAGGGAAGATCTGGTGGTACGCGAGGTTCTGTCTGAACTGGTCCTTAATATCTGCCACCAGGGGCAACATTAACTCTCTACATAATGGAAGATCAGCTTGAGTTCTTACAAACCCCACTTCTAGCTGACTATCCTTTTTCAAAATGGAAGGCAAAAACAGCTATGAGATGGAAGATATTCAATTGTTCAGTGAGAAACAGTCCAAGGAAGAAAGCAGAGGGAGCTTGATAGCACCTTACAGATAAACTTATTTATTAAAGTTTGTAATAAGTAGGGAAAGGGAAGAGAAGAGATGGGAGGGGAAGGGAAGGGAGAGAGAGAGGGAGGGAGGGAGGGAGGGAGGAAGAAACTATAATCCCTGGGTGTCCTTGAGTGGCTCCTGATAAATGTATATCTGTAACAGACGTGGGTTCCTACCAGTTCGCACCTATTCGGTAGAACCGGTTCATCTAATCTACTGAATCGGTTAGAAGAGGTTCCACCAGTGGACCCGGAAAGCAGGCCACACCTACAGAAGAGGTTCCAACATTTTTTGAAACCCACCACTGGTCCTTGGATATGATTATTCTACACTATCATGCTCATATTTATAAAACCCAGTGCCTCTGTGAAAGGTAAGGATGGCTACTGCGTTTGTGGTGCAATCAGAACATTGTGTGTGTTGAAGTTGTTTTAATGCAAGCCAAAGATGCCTTTTAAAAGACAAGTTTACATCATATTCTTATGTATGCCAGTGCTGTGTGTGAGGTAATTTAAGGTGGTTCTGACAAGTCTCGTCAGCATCTTCATATCCGGTCACATGGGCAGCAAGCCACTCCCACCCAGTCACATGGGCAGCAAGCCACTCCCACAAAGGAGGCCACAACCACAGAGTAGGTTCGAACAATTTTTGAAACCCACCCCTGATCTGTAACTACATAAACATCAAATGAGATGCCAAAATCACCCTGAGATTGTACCACTGCAGCCTTCAGGTTGAGAAGTTTGCATGATTGGATGCACAGTATATGCAGGTTGCTGGATGAGTGAGAATGAAATGTTAGGCAGGTTTTAACTCTCTTCCTAGCATACTCTAAGAATTAGTCTTTGTAAGATACCATCTCCTACGATACTCAGAGGAAATAGCTTGAACATTTCCCCTACATGCTATGTAAACGCAGTCCTGCAGGACTGTTTAGAGGAAAGACACAATGTCACTTTAATCTGAAATGGCCCAACGTGAAGAACTTCCCCGCAGAGGGCCAGCCCCCCCCCCCTTTCCATTTGTGCTCTCATGCATTCTGCAAATCCACTGTGACTCCTTGGAGTCCCCAGTCCTGGCCAGACTTCCTGTGCCTATGCACTGTAAATGTAACAGATTTTTTTTTTTGCATGTCTGTTTAATTTTCAGAAAATTGTCTCATTGCCTTCAAAATTGCAAGTGTAAGGAAATCCAGCTGTCAATTCCCATTAAATGGAGCAGAGTTTTCGGTCGTTAATGCAGTTGTCTTTCACAGTCTGCTCAAGTTAAAGAACTCTTTAAAAAAAAAACAGATTTATGATGGATGCCATCTGGCCTGATAGAAGGAAACAGATATCGATTTTTAATATTTTCTCCAAACTTGTTTACTCTGGGATAATACAGCAGCTGTGTGGCGGCTTGTCTGAGAGTGGAAAGGATTATTACCCCTGCCTTTTGATGAGATAAATTACCAAGAATGACTTGAATGGCTAAAGGGTATACTTTGATGTTCTGTCGCTTCATTTACCCTTATGACTAAATGATTATTGATTTTATATTTTTAAGCTCTTGAAACGCGAAAATAAGTTGGTCGAGAAGCCTAGATGTGTTGGTTTTATTAATTTATTTCTGCAGGGCATAATTCACTTTAGACTAGGTTGTGAAGGTTTTTGGGTTCATGACCGACCCCAGATACAGTTGCAAAGAAATGGCTTATTTATATAGTCATTGCAAGTAGTTCCAAAATCAATACGGTCTGAGATTGGATGATTAAACCTAGTCCCTTTGTGGGATTCATTCCTGTAGCTACCTCTGAAATGATCTTGAGTCTCAAGCAGATTCATGGGATCAAGTCTTAGGAAGAGCAAGTTTGTGTGTGTGTTTGTGTGTACAAGCATATTCTCTTTGACACTTCTCCTTTCTTTCTTTTTTTCTTTCTTTCTTTCTCTCTCTCTCCTTCTCCCTCCCTCCCTCTCTCTCTCTCTCTCTCTTGCTTTTTCTCTGTTCAATGACATTCTAACAGCCAGGAACAAGGGGGGGAGAAACACCCCGTTGATTGACTACTTCAATGAAATCACTAATCTGCATTCAAAGAGTTGCCTCCAAAGGCTACTTAGATTTTCCATGGATAGATTTAACTACTGCTTTGATCAGATAGTCCCAGTATGCAGTGGATTTAGGTCTCTGTACTTATGTAGACAGCAGGAATCCAAGGTGTACACTAAACCTTTAAATAGTTTTCACAGTTCAAAACAGCTGTTTGCCTTTTGGAGTACAGCAGACACCCACTTTTCTCTCTGAAGTGCTACCTTTTCTGTCATCATCACTTAACACATTGGAACTATTTCATGTTTGACTGAAATAGGGCTGTTGTCAACCCACTGAAATATTTTGTAGACAGAAATATTTTGCAGAAATGTTATGCCCCAAAATAATCCTTTAAGAGTCCCCCCCACACACACGCACACTTCCCTTGCAGGTTTATATTTTGGCAGAGATACAGGTTCACTATACATGAGTCTGAGCATTTCCTCTTCAGTCTACTTTTAATGTTACCCTTACCCTTGAAAACAATTTGCATACAAAAGGCATGATTTATTCAAAAATTAGGCATTTTGGAATCTTGGGGGTTCTCGGGAGTCTCTCCAGTGAAAAATACAAGAATGGAATCTCATTGTAAATGAATAAACTAATAAGCAAACATGACCTGCAAATATGACTCTTTCCCTAACATGGTGGTGTGCGGAATGAATTCCTCCTCAAACACCCCAGATGGAGTGTCTATGGAGATTCTCAACCATCCAGGTCATGGTTCTTCCAAAAGGTGCTTTTCAAAAGGCAACTGGGCTTTCTTTTTTTCCTTGAAGAGGAAGAGACCCAAACATCACCATCTTGATGAACCAGCTGACAAAGGAAGACATACTTGAGAGACCGCCTACTGCCAATTACCTCTACTAGACCAATAAGATCCCACAGACTAGGCCTCCTCCGAATTCCATCAGCCGCCCAGTGTCAACTGGCGACTACCCGGAGGAGAGCCTTCTCTGTGGCGGCTCCGACCCTGTGGAACGAACTCCCCGTGGAGATTCGTACCCTCACCACTCTCCAGGCCTTCCGCAAAGCCCTTAAAACCTGGCTGTTCCAACAGGCCTGGGGCTAAAGACTTGCAGCCCCACTTCGAATGGTATGATTGTTGTGTTTTTTAACTGTGTATGGTCTTTATATTTTGTAACTTTGTTTGCTTTTTCCCCTCCCTTGAATTGTGAGCCGCCCTGAGTCCCTTTCAGGGAAAAGGGCGGCATACAAATAAAGTAAATTCAAATTCAAATTGTTATCCTGAACACAGATGGCTACAATGCCAAGGTAAACTACTACATATGAGGCTCTGAAGAGAAATCCTACCAGCAGTTCTAAGGAAAGGGTTATTGATTTCCATCAAACACTACTAAAAGACATAGCCATTGACACGCCACAATACTACCACGTTTACCCTAAGGAAACCACCTCCGGCATATATGGACTATCCAAAATCCACCAAGAGGGAACTCCATTCAAGCCAATTGTCAGCAGCATCAACTCAGTCATATACAAGATTGCAACACATCTAACCACCGCATTAGATCCCCTAGTCGGCAACACCATCCATCACGTCAACAACTCACAGGATTTGACAGCAAGGTTTGGGAATTAAATTGGATCCAGATGAGACCATGGTTTCCTATGATGTCACTTCACACTTCACCTGCATTCCCACAACTAAAGCTGTCATGGTAGTGAAGAAACAACTACTACAAGGGAGTACATTGGATGACAGAACTAACCTCAGCCCAGGCCATATATGTGTCATACCGGACCTCTACTTGATCACTACCTATTTTAAATGCAGTGAAGGTCTCTACAGACAAAAACACGATTGCACCATGGGTTCACCTGTGTCTCCCATTGTGGTCAATCTCTCCATCTATATTTAAATTGAACAGCCCTCTCTCAATGAACTTTCTTTGTCCTTCAGAGAAGACTTTCAAGCACTTACCTCCTATCTGTGTCACTTGTGCCACAAACTTTTGTGAATTTTAACACCTTGGGCTACACAGCTTTCTGTTCCTCACCTGGAATTTGAAGTATGAATATAGGCACACCAAGGCCCCCGTCATACAAAGTTTCCTGTACAGAAGCATCCTTTGTACTTCATAAATTAATGGTATTGGCTGCTGTTCCCAACATCAAATCTTTTCCTCAGAGAGAAAAGCCACGGCTGTTATAAATAAACACCACATTTATTTACTCAGGATTTAAACCTTTAAAAATAACTTTAGGTCAATAGAAAAGAGGCAATGGTGCTTTTATATATCTTTTGAGGAGATGTGTGTGTTTAATTTCAGGGAAAAAAATTCAAAGCAGGACCTGGTTCTTTGGAGTACTCCCTGAACTCAAGAACACCACTTGATAATTCTGTAGAGCTTATTAATTTATCTCATGTCTGACTAACCCTTTAACTATCCTTCTTCGAAGTCTTTGAATCCACATAAGTAAACATTTAGGAGCTGCTTTCAAGAAATAATAGATTGTTCCAATAGCTAAGGTATCACGTTTCTAAAACATGCTGACATTTCCTGAAATTAAATCAAAGTGAATTTTATTTAATTTTTAAATGACTCTGCTTAATGATCAGGTGAAATATATCCACCCACCCCCCACCAAAGAATCTAGCTTTCTGTTATTAAACACCATGACAGTATTCTTTACTAAGCTTTAATAAAAAGGTGTAAAACACTTTCTTTGGACACGCACAATGTATAATTAATGTATAGTAAATTATACAGCTGGGCTTAAAGCTTGTTTAAATGCATAGAAATTCAAAGTCTGCTGCAGAAATAAACTAACTTTTGGATCGGTGTATTGCATTAAGGTAATGCGTTGATTCATTTTACAGGGTGCTGCTTGTGGTGATTATTTAATTAATCACCTTTTGACGATTATTCACACCAATCCAAATCAAGGTCTCCATTAAAACCAAAGAATGGCTTCATTACAAATGACCCATAAAAGTGTCAAGTGCTGGCAGCCCAGACAAGTCATTTCCTTCCCGTTTAAAACCATTAAGTCGAATCATGGGGGCGGGGAAGGTGATGAAGTACATAATGGAGGTGATTACAAAGAAAAATGTAAACAGTAAATGTGACAGCCATGTTGGGGAGACTCAGAGATCAAAGATACAGAATGTGGAGTTTTGTACCTTCAGAAGCCCTTCATTTTCATTCAAAATCTGAGAGAAAATTTTTACAAGATGTTCTATAGATGGCATTTAGATCCTAAAAAGTTGGCTTCTATGTATCCGAATGTACAGCCTAAATGTTGGAGGTGTGGTTCTCTCGATGCTACATATTATCATATATGGTGGACCTGCCAAAAAGTTAAGGCATTCTGGATAAAAATATGGTGGGTCATGCAAAATATTTTTAAAAGAAGGATAAAGTTTATTCCTCAGTTATTTTTACTAGGTATATGTACTGACTTTACAGTGGTAGAGACTAATTTGATTCTGCACCTGATAACTGCAGCAAGACTGTTGGTGGCGCAATATTGGAAGAAGGAAGACTTGCCTACAATCCAAGAATGGACATTGAAAGTGACACTTAGCCGAGATGGCTAAAATATCGGCATATCTTAAAGATCATTCAAATGAGAGATATAAACGAGACTGGAAAAAATGGATTGACTATATACAAAATAAATACGGGACCAAGAAATTCCAGTTAGCCTATGCTTAAGATCAGAAATGATTTAAACTGTTAAAAGTTAGTTCAGTAAGAAGAAGCTAAGGTCAATGTAGAATGTCATTAATTTCTTTATTTCTTTTTTCTCTTTAGACTGTGTTAGTTAAAAATCCATACAGTGTACGGGTTCTGGGAAGTCGGGGGGGGGGGAGGAGGAGGAGGGTTGGGGGGTTGGAGGGAGGGAGGGGCACACACACAAAAAAAATTGTACTACAATGTCTTAATGATTGACAAATGATGAAATATTTGTGTTTTTTTTTAAAGAAATAAAATAAATATTTGACAGAAGCCCTTCATTTTCAAAGAGAATTAATTACCAATTAATATTTTTTTTCCCAGTTGGATGTTTATCTACTCACTGAATTTTTGGGCAGCTCCTCCAATTACAGGTACATGAACAGTAAAATACTGTTTCTCTAAATATGTCTCCACTTATATGGCAACATCAATGGGCATATCTCATTATGGAAGACCATAATCAAAACTGAGACCACAGTCAGCAAAGAACTTACAATCCAGAAACTGCAGTATGAAAAGACAGCAGGAAAGGGGAAGAAGATTGAGTAGGTGCAGCAAGCAAGCAATTAATTCTGCTATGTGGGCAATCTTTGTTTTACAATGTGAGAAGACTGACAAATTAAGCCCAAACATCACTTTTTTTTAAAAAAAAGATAAATTTTCAGGGTGGTACTGTAAGAGAAGAGACATCACAAAAGTTATTTAAGAAGTTTCTTAGTAGAAACATCTCTACAATTCTAGACATTTTGAAACACCAACAAGTTAGGCCACCTCGAAACAATGTACATGGCCTTTTTCAATCTATAACCCGAATGAAAAATGAAGTAGACGTTCTGCAATAGACATTATTTTTGATTTTGTTTTAAAAAGAAGAAACAAACTACCGTAAGCTACATCCCTCTCAAGCATTGAATGAAAATAGTGGTTGGAAGAGCAGGCTTGCTCCTACTCCTTCTGGTGAATTTCTAATAAAAAGCATAGTGTGCATATTCCACGCATATTCCCAGATGCCAATATGTGCTTCTGGTTGAAGAGTGTTACATCTGCTTCTCCTTGCTACTAATAGTCTCTTCAAAACCAAACCAACAAAAATACAAATCGGAGCAGGGCATTCTGTCAACCTCAGGACAGTGAATATCAACGTCAATGAATGCAGAGCTATGTGGTCTCCAAATGCCATAAATCAAATACCTCATTTGTGATGAGATATACATAGATCAGGGGTGGGTTTCAACTGGTTCGCGGCGGTCCCCCCGGACCAGTTGGTCGGCGAACCCAGAAGTAAGTAACTTCCGGGAACGGCGAAGGGCCCACCCGCCCGCCCGTGCTCCTTACCCGGTTTTGATGAGTTCTGCACTTCCACGCATGCGCAGGACACATACAGCGCCTGCACGATCCTCCAGGAGCAGCTGGGGCATCGCACAGACGCTAGTACGCATGCGTGCACCGCGCGCGTGCACGAGGACGACGCCGGCCCCGTTCCAACCGAACCGGTTGGAACGGGGCGAGAAACCCATCCCTGACATAGATGATAGGTATATGATAAGTATATGATAGATAGATAGATAGATAGATAGATAGATAGATAGATAGATAGATAGATAGATAGATAGATAGATGATAGATAGATAGATAGATAGATAGATAGATAGATAGATAGATAGATAGATAGATAGATAGATAGATAGATAGATAGATAGATAGCATTCTGTCAACCTCAGGACAGTGAATATCAATGGCTATGAATGCAGGGCTATATGGTCTCCACATGCCATAAATCAAATACCTCATTTGTGATACCTCATATATATGATAAATATATGATAGATAGATAGATAGATAGATAGATAGATAGATAGATAGATAGATGATAGATAGATAGATAGATAGATAGATAGATAGATAGATAGAATAAATATGCAGAAAATAATAGAAAGATAGCATTGACTTCCATGTGAGCATTAACTTATATTCTCCCGTTTAAAAAGTTAGCATGTAATTTTGATTATATTGTGCCCAGAGCGTGATTCATCATCAAGCTGATCTGGCTGATACTAGTTTTTCTCTTGTGAAAACTGATAGAGCTACTTGTTTTTCAAAAGGGTACCAAGGCTCTTTCTCACACACTTGTTTGTTGAGTCTACTTGTCATTCTTCCTTTGATATCCATTTGTTTTAAAACCTTGCACACACAGCTGGATTAGTAATTGCAAAAATGAATACCCTCAAAGTTCAAGTGCTGCTTCTGAAAACAAATAGCTATTGACTTTCATTAGGAGATCTGTGATGTTATCTAACTGTGCAAAGGCATTTGTGGTATGCCGTTTACATTGTATCTCCTGATTGTATAATCATTATTGATTTTCCTTGTGTGTAGTACCTATGTCAAACAACCTAATATATTTAAATGGTGATTATTTTAGCCATTTATCTATTATTAGATAAGATCAAAGGCGGTTAAGTCCATAGAAGATTGTGATAAGATAAATAGAGGGTACAATCCACCCGGGCATCACTTCTGCACTAATTCCCGTACTTTCTTTAGGCCCAGACAAGAGAACTTTTCACAAAGCCTATTGAAGTAAATGAAGATTGAGAAACAGCGAGTCCTGTTGGATCACCGAATTGCAGAATTATGCCTCAGGCTAAACTTACAATTTCTGTTTTTCTCTACTGGATTGAAAACACATATGAAATTCCAGATCGTAGGAAAAGAATCACTAGTTTCTTAACATTAAAAATGGAAAGTAAATGTCTGGGTGTTTCATAGCAACCCTTAATGCCAGATCAAAGGATGAAGAGACTGATAAGAGTGGAACCACCCTTACATAGCTGTGTCACCTACTTCTTCACTGGCTAGAAGTTCCTGTTCTGGATGGCAAATTTCCAGCCTGTATGGAAATCCATGTTTAAGGAGAAGGAGCAAATCTAGTATCAATTTGTTGAAGGAATGTTATTTAGCTATTAGAGCTGGAGCTGTAAATAGAAAATTTGGTAAAGTGATAAAGCAGGCGAAATAATTCTGCATTCTAGACAGGGGTGGGTTTCAACCGGTCCGTGGTGGTCTGCGCGGACTGGTTGGTCAGTGAACCTGGAAATAAGTAACTTCTGGGAACACCGAAGGGCCCACGCGCCCGCCCGTGTTCCTTACCGGTCTTTGAAGGCTTCTGCGCTTCCACGCAGGTGCATGGCACATACAGCGCCTGCGTGATTCTCCACGAGCAGCTGGAGCATCGCGCAGGCACTAAGACACATGTGTGAACTGCGCGCGTGCACGAGGACGCCACCGAACCCGTTCCAACCATACCGATTGGAACGGGATGAGAAACCCACCACTGATTCTAGATCAGGCAAAAGCAAAAGGCTGGATTGTAGCATTTAGATTGTAGCATCATCAAAACAGAGGTTTTTATACTGACAACCTGACCGCAGGAAAACTAGCACTGTGTTTGAAAGGAGTTTTGAAATGCCTTTTTTTAAAGTTATGTAGCCTGCTTATAATTCAAAATTTAGAATTCCTCAGAAATTGGACAAATATGTAGCATCACAGTATAAATACTATCCAAGAACTATTTCCCACTTTCCCCATCTACGATAACTAGGAAAAAAATATGGTAAGCTCCTATATAACAGCGTTTGGCAATAGTCTGAAATCCATCACGTCTTGAGTGGTGGTGCACAACACATACATCTTAGTTGGTAGGATGTGGACAACAATGTGTTGACTTGCAAACTAGTCATTACATTGGAGATCCTAACTTGCATAGAATAGTATGGACACGCTTGGATAAAACCGTGCCAAAACTGAAAAATAAACATAAGAAAAGAAGACATGGAAGAGATTGGAGCAGAGCAGGGGTGGGTTTCTCGCCCCGTTCCAACCGGTTCGGTTGGAAGGGGGCCGGTGGCGTCCTTGTGCACGTGTGCGGTGCACGCATGCGTACTAGCGTCTGCACAATGCTCCAGATGCTCCTGGACAATCCCGCAGGTGCTGTATGCGTCCTGCACATGCGTGGAAGCATAGAACTCGTCAAAACCGGGTAAGGACGGCAGGCAGGCGCGCCCTTCGCCATTCCCAGAAGTTACTTACTTCTGGGTTCGGCGACCAACCAGTTCGCAGGGACCGCCGCGAACCGGTTGAAACCCACCCCTGGAGCAGAGTAACAAGAATTGCATTGCATATACCATAGAATTGTGTGGAGTTACAATAATTAGAAACACAAGAAGGATACTTAGAAGAATAAAGGAAGGAGCCTGTGGATAAGGGAAAAAAAACATGCATATTAGAGAGCAGTTCCTACAAAAACTGAGGAATCAGAGAAATCTCCTATATATGTGTATAGAAAGAAAAGATGGCTGTAAATAATATAGTCAAAGAAAGCAAAGAATAGTTAAGACTAATAAATAAGTAAAACAAAAAGGCAGAGAAAACTCAGAGTGAATTTGATGCATAAAAAAGGTTTCAGATGGGTGTGGAGAGGACCTCCAGCAAAATGAATGGAATGAAAAATAAAAGCAAATATTTAATAAAACTGAATTAAAGGAATGCTGGCAGGGGTATTTCAGAGATCTCTGTAATGATAACAGAACTATGTGGAAGAGTGGAGTTGAAACAAAAAAATTGTTGGTGTCGAAGGAAAGGAAATGGATGAAAAGGAATTAAAACGCTATAAGAAGATTACCAAATGATATGGCAGCGGGCATAGATGATATAATTAGAGAATTGTTAAACTGTGAATACAGTTTGCTTGTAGGGTCAGCAAATGGCTCATTTTAACAAGTTATGAAAGTTACTTTTTTCATGAGAAGAAGCCATTGTTATCGCCTTGTCCCAGGGGATCTCAAACTGGTTTGGGCATGTAGCAGTGGTGGGTTTCAAAAATTTTAGAACCTATTCTGTAGGTGTGGCCTGTTTTGTGGAAGTGGCTTGGTGGTCATGTGACTGGGTGGGTGTGACTGGGTGGGCGTGTGACTGGGTGGGCGTGGCTCACTTGGAAAATGTGGTGAAACTCACTTAACAATGCTCTTGCTTAGCAACCAAACTTTTGGGCTCAATTGTGGTTATAAATTATCTTTCTTTTTCTTTCTCTCTCTCTCTTTCTTTCCTTTCTTCCTTTTGTCTCTCTCCCCCTCTTTCTTACTTTCTTCTCTCTTTCCCACTTCCTTTTTCTTTCTTTTTTGTTTCTCTTTCTATCTTTGTCTCTCTCTATTTTTTCTCACCCTCCCTCCATTCCTTCCTTCCTTCCTTTCTTATGTGTATATCTTCCTTTCCTGTGTGTATCTCTCCCTTCCTTCCTTCCTTCCTTCCTTCCTTCCTTCCTTCCTTCCTTCCTTCCTTTTGGAACAGGTTCCAAAAGGTATGCTAAATTTCATGAACCCATTCTGGTGTACCAGTGTGAACCAGGAGAAACCCACCCCTAGCATGTAGAGACAATGAATGAGGCTTGACAAAACAAACATATGAAGAAAGAGTAGATGGGAAAAGATGAAGGAGAAACAGGGTTGATGAAATCCTCAAGAAGAGAGAAATGAGAAGATTAAAGAACAAGATGCAAAATATGGAGCAATATATGAATTTAAGACAGGCAAGAAAGCTTTCCAAGGATAGTGTTAAAAATGGTGTTGGTTAAAATGAAATTAATCTATATTGCCATTTCTCTTTCTCATCTTATGCTTTAATTTCTTATGCTTGATTCTTGTACCTTTTCTGCACTCTGTCTCATGTTTACCCCAAATAGCATAATTTCTATATATTGTATGGAGTGATTTATAAAAGGCAGTTCATCAAGTTTAAACTGATTTTAGACCAGGATTTTTTCCCTTATGTTTACTTCTTTTCCTTTCATCTTGCAAGCAGAGTAAAGGTGGGTCAACTTTGGGTGTATTAACTGCTTTTGATTTAGTCATCTCTATCTCTATATTGTTATCGTTCAGGAACTGGATAACAGTAATAGAGTTTTCAGTTTTGAATTTATATTTTCATCATGGCCAAGCAGAACACATCTCTGACTCTGTTTTTGTTTAGGAGAAAGAGGTTCTTCCCTCCTTTGTCATTTCTGTGCTTATTCATTTACATATATTTCTCAGAAGGTTATGCAAAAAAATTTGGATCATCTTGGTCATCATCAATTCTAATGTCACCTCAAGGTTGCACCAAGAGTTATATTATTTTTTTAAAAAAACCCTATGTGTGCAAAGATATTATGACATCAAAAGAGAGCGAGGAATTGTTATATGATCTCTTTCATTTCTGAGAGAAAATTTACTTTTCATTGGTATAGAGAGCCTATTTGACAACATTTCAAGCTATAGAAAAAGGGTTTGGGGGACATCTTCAGCTCATTTCTTACCTACGATTTCTGTTCCCATCCCCACCCACCAAATGCCAATTTTCATAATTTTTGGGTTTACAATTTTAACAAACAATAGTTGACTAATTCTGAGGAAACTACCATTGCAAAATCTTCTAAAGATTTGAGAATTTTAGTGAAGAGGTGCAATGAAAAGCTACGGTGATTGATGAGGTCTTATTTGTGTTTGGATATGTTTAAACCTCCAACGTTGGTGTCACAGAGTGACAGAATTAAGGCCGCACGACAAAGCTTTCAAATTCTATTGTTCACTTTGTTTATTCAAAAGCTGTGTCCCATCTACTCTCAATGCTCAAACATGTTCAGTCTAAGTCACTTATCCAGTTGCTATTTGGAGCTGCAAACTTGGTTGAAAATGATGGGCCATCTGCTTCAGGTATTGGCCCCTGCCCTGTTCTTGGTTTTCTTGGATATGTTGGGGATTTAGCTTTTAATCTGGAGGTTGGATTCCAGCTAGTGAGATCTAAGGCCTGTTACTGTGCCTCAGGTTATTCTGTTACAGTAAGGGTTATTGGTCAACTACATAGTGAAGTTTACATTTCTGCTTCAATGAAATTCCTTGAAACAAGATATACGTACTACATTTTTCCCCCTGAGGTTTTAATAATGTCAGGAGCTAATCAGGCTAAAATTTTACTGTCACAGAGAATTAGGGATTTAGATCTCCAAAATATGCAATCTCAAGCAAATAAAATCTGTTCCCTGTTACCTGTGTTGAGAATTCCAATTATGGGATTAAAGTGGCAAACTATTTACAGGTGTCAAATCTTCCTAAATAAAAGTATGCTTCAACTTTCTGCTCCATTACAAAATAACTCTCAGAATACCCCTTTTGTTGCACACTTATGGAATCAGGAGGGTGAGCGAGTTAGATGTTCCTTATTATAATATCTACTGAAAGATCAGGTTTCTGATCTTTGAATGAACTAACATGATGTGTATCAGAGGTGGGTTCCTACCAGTTCGCACCTATTCGGTAGAACCAGTTCATCAAATCTACCAAACCGGTTAGAAGAGGTTCCACCAGTGGACCCGGAAAGCAGGTCACACCTACAGAAGAGGTTCCAAAAAATTTTGAAACCCACCACTGGTCCTTGGATATGATTATTCTACATTATCATGCTCATATTTATAAAACTCAGTGCCTCTGTGAAAGGTAAGGATGACTACTGCGTTTGTGGTGCAATCAGAACATTGCGTGTGTTGAAGTTGTTTTAACGCAAACCAAAGATACCTTTTAAAAAACAAGTTTACATCATATTCTTATGCATGCCAGTGCTGTGTGTGAGGTAATTTAAGGTGGTTCTGACAAGTGTCGTCGGCATCTTCATATCCAGTCACATGGGCGGCAAGCCACTCCCATCCGGTCACATGGGTGGCAAGCCACTCCCACAAAGGAGGCCACACCTACAGAGTAGGTTCGAACAATTTTTGAAACCCACCACTGATGTGTATAATAAATCTTTGATTTGATTTGAGGTGGTAAAAAGAACAACAATGAATCCTCTTCACAGGGAAGTCACTCCAACGCCTGTCATAGACAACAATGTTTCTTGTGGCCCCTTGTCCATTGAAAAGCTTCATATCGCCTGCCAACTATAAGTGCTGCTGAGGTACAGTATTATTCTAGGCAGACCTTGGCATCTTAGCAGAACTAATCAATGCCTAGTTTCCTTGACTTGGTCTCAGATGGTCACCAACTGAAGCTCCTCGTTCCCATTCTGGACTCTTCAACGTTCCCTGATAATATTTACACTACTGGATGTACCTATTGTATGCAAAAGTGCTGTTAATAGTTTTAATCATTAAACTTTCCGAGGCTTGTTGTGGTTTCTGTTCTAATGAATAAAATATGACAGATGGATGGGGGGAAAGAAGCCAGCAGAGAAAGACAGCATTGGAGTTATGTAAATGTAACACAATTAGATGAATTGCTTCTCAAAGATCATGGGAAATCATTCTATATACTGCACTACTTGTTCCCTTACAAGTTCTTTTGAAGAAAACTCAGAATGGATTTAGAAAGCACTATGATTTCCCAGAGGATATACTCATTTTTAATCCCATGAGTATGATTTCAACAAAGTAATTCACCCCCCCAAGCAACCAATAGTTGCTCACACTAATCTCAGGACTGGGTGGTTATTTTATTTTATTAGGGATCAAACAGTATTCTACTTAAGTTAGAGTCAGAAAGTAGCTAATATGAGGCATTAATATAATATAAAAGACAAGAATATTCAGGAACTTTTTGGTTGCCCTCACATAATTTAATTAGTATGGATGTTATTTATTTGAACTGAGAAAGTGTAAAAAATAATAGTAAGAAAGAGACAGTGGTAACAAGATGGCTGTGGAAGAATGGAAAGGTGTGTTGAAAATGGGCCTGTAAGTAGGTAGCCCCCCCCACCCTTTTTAGTCAATGATTGAAAGGTTGTTTCTGATTGTCTTCAAATGGACCCTGTGCTCCAAAGAAATGAACTAGGGGGGGGGGGTGGAATCCAAATGCAGCATTTTATATTTAGAAAAGGAAAAGAATGAAAAAAGAACAGCTTCATTCTGAACATGACACTTGAACTTTAAAATTGAAAATGCACCAACCCACTTACTAACAATTTAATAACCAATCTTGGGCTCTAAGTTAAGGTTCAACTTTTTCCTGTTCTCCTTTACGAGGTGGCGCAGTGGTTAGAGTGCAGCACTGCAGGCTATTTCAGCTGACTGCAGTTCAGCAGTTCGGCTGTTCAAATCTTACCGGCTCAGGGTTGACTCAGCCTTCCATCCTTCCAAGGTGGGTGGAATGAGGACCTGGATTGTTGGGGGCAATATGCTGACTCTGTAAACCGCTTAGAGAGGGCTGAAAGCCCCATGAAGCGGTATATAAGTCTAACTGCTATTGCTATTGCTATTTTTTTTTACTTTGTTTCCAGCCTGAAGAGCAGCATGAAGATGAATAAATCAACCTATTAATATAAATCTGTTAAATTAAAAAATAATCCAATGGCTCTGCGTTGCTAAATCTGCAATAATTGTAAATTATGGAATGGTCTGTTTAAGGTTAGATGTCATCCACCAATCTGAAATAATTTTAAAATCCTCAAAGCAATAAGAAATACTACAAATGGTTTTTTTTCTTTTTCTCCCTAAAAACTCTCTCTACAAGACCACACCCATTTAGAAAAGACCACACCCATTTAGAAGGAGGTGCCTTCTGATCACTGGCATTTTCAATTGTGTTAAGACAAAAAGTTATTAACATGGGAAATATGCTTAAATTGTTTTTAAGAATAAATAAAAGCCACAAAGTTCTCCCAAAGTTCAGGGGGGTTCCACCACAAAACTGCGCTCGACTAAACCGCGCACGACTAAACCACGTCGCTGACGTCATCAACAGGGTGACAACAGCGTGGAGACAGAAGCACGCTGTAAATCCTAAAACTAAAATTAACCCCTAAACCTAAACCTAACCCCCCTAAACCTAATCCTAAACCTAACCCTAAACCTAACGCTTAACCTAACCCTAAACCTAACCCTAAACCTAACCCTTAACCTAACCCTAAACCTAATCCTAACCCTTAACCTAACCCTAAACCTAACCCTAACCCTTAACCTAACCTTAAACCTAACCCTAAAGCTAACCCTAAACCTAACCCTTACCTTAAGTTGAATTGGCTTGCTTTCAAAGCGCTATTTAAAGCGCCCTTCTTTCTCCACGCTGGCTGTTGTCGCCCTGTTGATGACGTCAGTGACGCGGTTTAATCGGGCATGGCTTAGTCAAGCGCAGTTTTGACGGGTCACGGTTCAGGGGTGGGGGGAGTTATGATCCCACTGACTGTTTTTCTCCCCTCTGCAAATTTTGCTCTTTAATTAATATTGCTGTAAAAGTTTAATGCACTGATATTTTAAATACATATCCATATTGAACATATCTGGTATTCTTTTTAGCCACTTCAGAAATCAGTGGAAGGAAGGCAGTCAGGGAGAAAGGGAACTATCAAGCAATGATCACTGCTGTATGTCAGCTGCCAGATCTCCTATGACACTGATGGTGCCTTGTTACTCATTGTCAGGTAATACTGATCACTGCATATTAGTTTTCAAATGCTGTCGAATATTAAGCAAAATTGCAGAATGTTCAAATGTCAATTTCTATCATGAGCATCCATAAGGGTAGGAGTCAGAGGGCAAATTGCGACATCCATTTCTTCTTAACATTCCTTAAGAGACAAAAAAAATGTGACCTGTATACATCTGTGAAATCATCACATCATCACATGTCATGTGCGATGCTGCATTCTAATGCTGAATCAAATTTGGGCAATATTCCCATATTTCTTGAATACTTAATAAGTACCAGATAACAGCATCTACAGTGTGCAAAATAAGCATACTGTCAGCATTCCAAGTATCATGCAGAATTAAATCAGAGTCCAAGGCAAAACTATCCTTTTTGTTCCAATTTAATAAGACAGACATCTTAGGCACACCTGTGTTAATCCCAATACTGGAAATGATATCAGAATTCCACCCAGTTAAAAGTTCATGATCTTGTCTCCACACCCACAAATCCATCACATGGTCCAATCTTCTTCTTCCACGCTGGCATCTTCACCCAGCTGCTTCCGGTCAGGTGTGGAAGTACAGAGACAAAGGATGACCTTGGCTTCTAGCAAAGAATGAAAAACAATACATTCCACAATCCTACTCCTTCTATTCCCCCCTCCCATCGACTATACTAATGAAACAGCATAATGAAATAAGAGAAAGTGTGGCAGGCCAAAATTCTAAAAAGAATATAAATGCAGGCCTGACACATACATTGATCACTTGTCTTGTCCTCATTATTTCATTATACAATTTTAGTTTTATAACTCAGTTTGTTATGTTGTAAGTGCTATACAAGTCAAATTGATTGTTATTGTATTGTCACTCAGTTGTTTATCTGCATAATAACTTAATATACCCTTCCCTAGAGAATTTATAATAAGGCTTGTAATTCATCCAAAAATTATTGTTGGAAATTCACCTAAGAAAAGGATCTTTATTTCAGGACCTTAATTGTTTGGTGTTCTAACATGGTAAAAAGTATGATAAAAATTAAGTCACAAACCTGTGACTTCCTCCTGAGATCCAAAAAGAAATAGGCAACTCCGTTTCTATCCATCTATTGATTCCCAAATTGTCTATCTGTTCTAAAGACTTTGCTATCTTTCAAACAGGATTTAATTCTTTAATCTAGGGGGCAGGGAGCAGGGAAGAGTGAGAGAGAGAGAAATTGTTTAATGTAACCATATTATTATATGTCATTTTAAATTCCAGAATTGAAAGGAAGGAAAGTAAATTATCAGCTATGTAAGAAAATTTTCATAAACTTAACCATGAATCTAATTGATTAAAACCTCAGTTAGTTAATCAGAAAATGAATTAGTTGGACAGCATTAGATCTAAAATTCCCATTTCACCAGCTTGCAATTTCATTGTTTCTATCATTAATTTTTTTTCAAAAGGCAAGTTGGATAAGGAAGAAGCTTATGGCATTTATTTGGTTCTAAGGAAAAATAGGAAGAGAATTTGCACTTTCGTTTACACTAGTGTAGTGACCTTTAAGGGATGAGGTGGCTCAGGGGTAAGGCGCTGTGTTTGTCAATCAGAAGGTCAGCAGTTCAGCAGTTTGAATCCCTAGCGCCACAAACTGGAGTGAGCTCCCATTGCTTGTCCCAGCTTCTGCCAACCTAGCAGTTTGAAAGCATGTAAAAAAATGCAAGTAGAAAAATAGGGATCACTGGTGGGAAGGTGACAGCGCTCCGTGCACCTTCGGCGTTTAGTCATGGCATCCACATGACCACAGAGACATCTTCGGACAGCACTGGCTCTTCAGCTTAGAAATGGAGATGAGGACAACCCTCCAGAGTCAAGAACGACTAGCACATATGTGCGAGGGGAACCTTTACCTTTACCTTTAGTGATGTTTAATTGATTGGATGGCAATAGCAAGAGGAAATCATGGCCTTTTCTACCTTTAAATACAAGTCAAATCAAAGATCTGTTAAAGGGAATGCCTGTTTCAAAACAATAGTTTTTATGAACACATTGAAGATACCTTCCGCACCCAACCATTGCATAATTTGGTGCACTGGTGGGATTCAAATAATTTACCAACTGGTTCTCTGCCCTAATGACCAGCTGGGTAGGCAGGGCTCTGTGGTCATGTGATTGTGTGGGCGTGGCCAAGTCAATGTCACTCAGGTCGATGGGCACTTCACCTTAGTTGCTACAATGGTAATAAGGGTTAACAGGGGAGGCAGTTTCTGCAAGCAGGGAAATAAAGATTAGGCTAGAAACAACACCAGAATGTTTCCTTCCTTCCTTCCTTCCTTCCTTCCTTCCTTCCTTCCTTCCTTCCTTCCTTCCTTCCTGCCTTCCTTACAGTATTAGACCTGTAAAGTGGGAAAAAACAAAAGATTTCTTCCAAAAACCAGTTCTCCGAACTTCTTAGAAAGTTACCAACCGGTTCTCCCGAATAGGTGCGAACTGGCTGAATCCCACCACTGATTTGGTGCCATTGCTAACAGAGATAATGGAGGCCAGTTAATATCCCCCGGGTTCCTCAGAACTGTAGCAATCAGAATGTTGGATTGGATTGTTGGAGATGGACAGCCTAAAAATCCACATTAGCCTCTGAAACAATATAGAACAGGGATAACATTTGGCATGTGTCCACTTCTAAGATGGGTCCCTTTTGATCCTTAACAATGATGGTCTGGAAGTGCAGCACGACTAGAGTAGCAGCTCCCCCTTCTGATAGGTTACAGCCATAACAAGCCTGGGAGGAGCTTGGGTAGCTGGTTTCCAAAGACTTTGCTTTAGGACTTCTCTGATATTTTACACTAGGCAAGGAAAGAAGGTCAACTAGCCAAGAAAATTAACTATATGAGAAAAAAAAATACCGATGAAACATTTGGACCATGAAAACAGAGGCGTGGCATAGAGGTTAAGGTTGCTAATATTTTTACTACAGATTTGGGCGCGATCCTGCGCTCCTGTGCACGCACGACGCTTCTGCAAATGCGTAAGAAGCATCCAGACAGGTGGGTGCAGAGGTGGGTTCCTACCAGTTCGCACCTATTCGGTAGAACCAGTTTGTCAAATCTACCGAACCGGTTAGAAGAGGTTCCACCAGTGGACCCGGAAAGCAGGCCACACCTACAGAAGAGGTTCCAAAAAATTTTGAAACCCACCACTGGTCCTTGGATATGATTATTCTACACTATCATGCTCCTATTTATAAAACTCAGTGCCTCTGTGAAAGGTAAGGATGACTACTGCGTTTGTGGTGCAATCAGAACATTGCGTGTGTTGAAGTTGTTTTAACGCAAACCAAAGATGCCTTTTAAAAAACAAGTTTACATCATGTTCTTATGCATGCCAGTGCTGTGTGTGAGGTAATATAAGGTGGTTCTGACAAGTGTCGTCGGCATCTTCATATCCAGTCACATGGGCGGCAAACCACTCCCACAAAGGAGGCCACACCCACAGAGTAGGTTCGAACAATTTTTGAAACCCATCACTGGGTGGGTGGAGCCTCCCACTGCCGCTGCTACCACTTCGGTCAATCCAGGCCAAACCAGAAGCAACCCATCTCTGGTGTGGCTGCAGGAGTAGAGAGTGAAGCATTGGGTTCTAGATCTGTGATTGCTTGTATCGGTTACCAGATTTAGAGGCCAATATTAATGCAATGGGACTTTTGTACAGATGTTTTCTCATTAGTAAGAGAATAGAAGCAGCTGGTGGCAAGAAAGATTTCCACACTAATGATTTATACTGTTACCCAGCCATCGTAGTGGCGATAAATCACTAATGGAGAAAGGCTTTATATCACTACATCAATGGCTCTGTGACACTATAAATTACTCCTGCAGAAACGCTCCCTAATGTTACATTGAATCTGAACACTTGGGATAGATTTATGTTAAAGATCTCTGCCCCTCCCACACCTTCCTCGGTAAATTGTGTCTTAGCTTTCCTTTTTTCCTAATGTTCCAATGGCTTAGTCGAACCTTTTGTGACTATGTGGTGTTTGTCTTTTCTATTTGGTGTTTGGGTGTGGCTCCTAAGATATGTAACCTTGACTAGGCCACTGTGTGATTTGAGTATTTCTGGGTATTTAAGCAAATGGGAGTGGACGGGGAAGTGGATTCAGGCAGTCATCTATGAGAGGGTGATGCCAGGAGGAGTCAGGAGAACTAACCAAACTCCTCTGGAGCAGCAAGGGAGACTGGTTGGTTATTCATTTGAAAGCCCACTGATTCTTGGATTACACCATCTCTCACTGTGTCGTACTTCCCCTAGTATACTGTGGATGACTGTGGCCTTCTAGGAGCATCAAAAATGGTCACTCACAGCTGTCAGCGTTCCAAGTATCATGTAGAATTAAATCAGAGTCCAAGGCAAAACGATCCTTAAAGTTCCAATTTAATAAAGCAGACATCTTAGGCACATCTGTGTTAATCCCAATTCTGGAAATGACATCAGAATTCCACCCAATTAAAAGTTCATGATCTGGTCCCCACACCCACAAATCCATCCATGTTCCATAAGCTTTCTTGAATACTTAATAAGTACCAGATAACAGCATCTACAGTATGCAAAATAAGCATACTGTCAGCTTTCCAGGTATCATGCAGAATTAAATCAGAGTCCAAGGCAAAACGATCCTTTTTGTTCCAATTTAATAAGACAGACATCTTAGGCACATCTGTATTAATCCCAATACTGGAAATGACATCAGAATTCCACCCAGTTAAAAGTTCATGATCTTGTCCCCACACCCACAATCCATCACATGGTCCAATCTTCTTCTTCCACGCTGGCATCTCCACCCAGCTGCTTCCGGTCAGGTGTCAAAGTATGGAGACAAAAGATGACCTTGGCTTCTAGTAAAGAATGAAAACAATACATTCCACAATCCTACTCCTTCTATTCCCCCCTCCCATCAACTATACTAATGAAACAGCATAATGATATAAGAGAAAGTGTGGCAGGCCAAAATTCTAAAAGGAATATAATTGCAGGCCTGACAACAGCATTATTATTACTCCTATGGATTACTATAATTTTCTTTACATGGTGCTGCCCTGGAAGTGGAGGCCACCCATAAACCTTGGCTGGTGTACAGTTCAGTGGCTCATACACATACTGGACAGTCTTATTACTGCCAAGTAACACCATTGCCTTGCACTGTTTCCTAATGCAGTTCAAGGTTCTGATCATTACCCATAAAGCCATGAATAGGTCAGTGCTTGGGTATCTTCAAGTCTGCCTACCCCATACAGTTTCTGTCTGCTGAGCCTGTGGGAACAGATAACACCTGCTGAATGTGCCCTCTTCTCAAGGGATGTGAGAACCAAAAGCTAACTTTCTTTGTGGTGGTGGAGAAGAGCATAATAAACTAACAGCAATACAAATGATGTTCCATAAGCTTTCAGTATCTAGTGCAGTTATATCAAACATCACTTGTTTGCCAATGGGGACAGATTTGTCATTTAGATTTAAAGAGGCTGTGCATTTAAGATTCTCTTCTAGATGGATGGATAGGCAGACAGACAGATACACTATATATAATGCTCTTTAAAACAATAGTCCTCTGCATGTTTATTTGGGAACGTCATACCAGGAGCACTGTAAAAAGGAGAGGTGAGCAAAGCATCCTCTTCCGGAGTCTCTATTGCTGCCACTCAGAAGTAGCTGTGTTTCCTGCCTGCCTTCTCTTGAACAGACCTTTAACCTTTCTGGCACCCTTACTGACCCTGCCATCACTTCTGGGCAGTTTGGAAAGGAAATTAGGATTGGAATGAATCACAGATCTTGAAAGCAAGGAAAAGGCATAAGAATTGTAGATTTTATTCCAAGTTTGGGAAGCAATCTGTGGAACGATTTGTGGAACTGATAAACAATTGAGGAAACTGCTATCAGAGGTGGGTTGCTACCAGTTTGCACCGGTTCAGGCGAACCAGTAGTGGAAATTGTGACTGGGTTGCCGAAGCAATAGGGACGGCAGACTCGCCATGCCCCCGAACTGGTTCCCCGGTCGCCCATGCCATTGCCGGCATGTTTTTTTTAGTTGTTTTATAATGTTTCAAGTTTATTAGAATTTGTATGCCGCCCACTCCCATAGGGACTCTGGGCGGCTCACAACAGACAAGAAACATTTAATTTTAAAAATAGAGATAAAAACATAAAATACAGTATTAAAATTCATATCACCCATTCCATCTAAGCGGGGCTGGATATCAATCAACAGCCCCAGGCCTGCCGGAACAGCCAGGTCTTGATGGATTTACGGAAGGCCAGGTAAGGGTCTGGATCTCTGCAGGTAGATCATTCCACAGGGCCGGCGCAGCAACAGAGAAGGCCCTTCCCTGGGGAGTCGCCAGCCGGCATTGTCCGGTTGACGGCACCCGGAGGAGGCCCAACCTGTGCGATCTTGTTGGTCGTTGGGAGGTCAGTGGCAGGAGGCGGTCTCTCAGGTAGCCAGGTCCTAAACCATGAAGGGCTTTAAAAGTAACAACTAGCACCTTGAAGCGCGTCCGGAGACCAATAGGAAGCCAGTGTAGCTCGCGGAGGATAGGTATAATATGGGTGTATCTAGATACACCCCATATCGCTCGCGTGGCTGTGTTCTGGACCAACAGTAGTCTTCGAACACTCTTCAGGGGCAACCCCATGTAGAATTGTTCCGCATGCACAGAACAATTTATAAGCAACATTTACAGGGAACAATTTGCAGCGGGTGCGAGTGGGAAGCGAACTGGCAGTACCGCTGGCAGCAACCCACCCCTAACTGATATGTCTAGTCTAGCTAAGAGAAGGACTGGGGGAGTGTGATATGACAGCAATCTTTGAGTACTTGAGGGGCTGTCACAGAGAAAAGGGAATTGACCTACTATCCAAAGCACATGAGGGCAGGACAAGAAGTAATGAGTAAAGAGAGAGAGCTAACTGGAACTAAGGAGAACTTTCCTGACAGTGGGAACATTAATCAGTGGATCAGCTTAGCTTCAGAAGTTGTGGATGTTCCATCACTGAAGGTTTTCAACAAGAGACTGGACAGCCATTTTTCAGGAGGCCAGGGTCTCCTACTCAAACAGGAGGTTGGATTAGACCTCCAAGGACCATTCCAACCTATGTTCTATGCTAGACATTGTGGTGATATGGGGTGGAGAACGTTATAGCAATATTAGCTTAACTCCTTCCCAACATACCCTTTTTGATAGCTCTGGAAGTGGAAATTTGTTCATTGTAGCCCCCTTTGGCTGACTCTTTACTTTTGAGTTTACTTACCAAGGTTTTAGTGTTGGCTTATATAGCTTGAAGTCTAAATAATGGTTGCTTCTTCTACATCCTGATTTTTAAGGAAAATCCGAAGAGGTTCTTTTGCTTTTGATGCTGTTAATGAACAATGTCTTAGGTCATGGGTGTCAAACTCAAGGCCCAGGGGTCAGATTCGGCCCACAGGGTGCTTAGATCTGGCCAGCGGGGCCACCCTGGAAATAGTGAAGGACTGGCCTGTGGTGCCTCTGCCAATAAAAATGGAGCTTGGGAGGGCTGCACGCGGCACTCCCGAGCTCTGTTTTCGCTGGCAGATGGTTGAGGGAGGCTGTCACAGCCGAAAATGGAGCTTGGGAGCCTGTTTTCTCTAGCAGAGTGCTCGGTCCACCCCAGGCGTACCTGACATGAGTGATGTCCAGCTGTCCATACTCACTCCACCCTTTCCCAAAGGTCAAACACAACCCTGATGTGGCCCTCAATGAAATTGAATTTGACACCCCTGTCTTAGTGGGTAAGGTGGCAGCATTTTGGCAAAGAAACTCCTTCAATGAAATTGTGTGTTTCTGGAAGCACTACTCAAGTCCAGTTTTGCAAACAGTTTAAGATTCACTTCTCCCTCCTCCTCCCACCAGGGCCTTCTGAGATTTGAGAGATGCCCTTTCATTGTGTTGCAGCCATAGTTCAAATTTTTGTTCTTAGTATTTCCTTGTAATCATTAGGTAAGCAGCAAAATTCCCATCATAAAAAAATAAAGATAGCAATAGCAATAGCAGTTAGACTTATATACCGCTTCATAGGGCTTTCAGCCCTCTCTAAGCGGTTTACAGAGTCAGCATATCGCCCCCAACAACAATCCGGGTCCTCATTTTACCCACCTCGGAAGGATGGAAGGCTGAGTCAACCTTGAGCTGGTGAGATTAGAACCGCTGAACTGCAGATAACAGTCAGCTGAAGTGGCCTGCAGTAGTGCATCCTAACCACTGCGCCACCTCGGCTCTTAGATATAGGCAGTGGCCACTAGTATCTATTCTGTGGAGGTGTGGTCCTATATAAATTAAAATATGAATAACTATACTTTATTTCAGCTTTTCTTTTTATAAATCTAATAGTGAGCACTTCATTTAGCTTTGGGATGAATTATCTTTTCATGGGTGTCAACTGCATTTAACATTTTTAAAGATGGCAAGGACTCCAGTGAGTGAAGAAATTTTAGATTAGGATGCTCCATAAGCTATACATCCATTTTCACTAATTCTGGTAGAGGAGTTAAGGGGGGGATAAGAAGGGGGGACAGAAAGAGAGAAAGAGAGTGTGGGTAAATGCCTTTGAAAATAAGTTATACCCCATATTGAAAATAGAGTTCAAGGAGAAGCATGTGTAAAATTGAATCAAAGTGTCCCAAATGTAAATAAATCTGTAACTGTAAATCAGTTTGAGAATTATGTGACAAAGAAAATGGGGAAACAAACATTTATCTCATGCAGTTGTTTTACAGGGATTTTAATACAATAATATTTTGCATCTTAAAGCACCGCCTTTGATTCTATGATAGTTTGACATGCATTTAAGATTGCATTTTATTAACTACTGTAAGGATAATCATAGAAATGCAGAAAAAATGTTTTTGTTATTAAACTTTACAGCATATGCATGAAAAAAAAAACCAAAAGACCAAAAATCTTGCATAGTGAGCAGCCCAATAGGTTTAATAAATAATAAGCATGCAAATATTGAACATGTTGCAAGAAATTAATTAAAACATTACGTTTCCTACGAATCCAATGTCATCTCTACACATCTACCTGCTATTCCTACACACGGTTAACAGCTTGAATCTTTCTTCTTTTTTTTCTACTTTTTTCCCTGACCCATCACTGCATCAAAAGGTAACTGGATCACTGGATGCAGATGTGGAGACAAACACACCCCAAACAATATTTCAGACAGAAGCTTGAGTTTTGTATCAGCTCTAAGAGAGAGTCTCTCAACCTTAGCAACCGTAAGATGTATGATTTCAACTCCCAAAATTCCCCAGCCGGTACCATTTTTGGGGAGTTGAAATCCACACATCTTAAGGTTACCAAAGTTCAGAAGCACTGTTCTAAGGTGTTGCTCCTCATTGGCTTATAAAATTCACAGGGTATGGAAACATGAAACATGTTTCCTGTTTTATCTCATGGGACAGAATATGCAGCTGAGATATTTCTAAAAACATGCTGTTTTAAGATGTTACTTACTTTTAAAAGTGTATGCCCGCTGAAATACATTTTTACACCAACAAGCTGTACTATAGCATAAAAATAAATGTAATATAGATTACAGAGACTGGTAGACTAAATGAAAAATATTATAGCACCAAAATATCTGATCTTAAAGTGTTAAAAATACCTAAATTTCCAGGGGGAGGGGGCTATTGTGGGAAGTTACCATCCAGCCCTCTCCCAGAAAAATGAAATATCGTAGGAAATATTGAAAAGGCAGAATATTTCTCTGGATATGAAAAGAAAGAAACATGTTTTAAAAGACAGAATAGCTGCCTGTAGCTTCCTGCCCATCCCCACTTTGTCAATGGGCCATTAAGAAGGCCAAGCTAGTCCCTTTTACATAATAAAGACTTCTCCACTGCAGCCCCAGGGGGGATGGGAGTAAAGGCATGATAATATTGGCCCTTTACTCAACTGATCACATGGCATCTGAGAACTCAACTAAACCTGGATTCAAAACACAGCCCAGAGACTTGCCCCTGCATGGCCCTATGGGAGTCTGACAACCAATCAGAATACATTTCTTACACAGGAACAGGAAACAGAGAGGTGGGACTGAACAGGTTATAAAAAGCCTAGCAAGCCCCTCCCTCAGCCCTTCTCTTCTTCTCCACCAACATTGAAGCATGTGATCACCTTTTCTGTTCAGGGCTCAAGCCATGTGGTCCTGTCCACCAATAAACCATCTTTCCAAGCAGCCTCCATGTCTCCAGTGTCTTTTTCTCCACTTGGAGCCGAACTCAGAAGGACATTTCTTTCATCACTATATTGCAGTATTCCATTACAGTAAAATGAATGAAGACTTTTGAAGCACTTGAAAAGTGGATATATTTATTAATGCACTTATTTGTGACTATGTTTCAAATATCAGAGTCACCTTTTTACCAAATACCCAGAAAATAGTAAAAGAAGTGTCCAATGAACTTTCTAGGGTAGAAAGTAAAAAAACATTGAAATTAAAAAATCATTCTTTGGCTGCCACCTGTCAAATTCCAGATTGAAAGCTGCACACAAAAATGACTTCTATATTTTGATAAATGCTTATATCCCTCAAGGCAGTTTATAAAACATAAAGTCCAAAAAAAAAAGAAAGAATAATAATGAAATAATAATGAAAGCCTTCAACCAAGTGCTGAAAAACAGACAAACAAGCAAAACTGGAAAAAGAGCAGGTCCAGGGCTTAACAACAGAGGGGAGTTTTATAGAAGCATCTTATGAAAAGGATCAGAAAAACCTGTGTATACCAGAAGTGATGCTACTTCCAAACATATCAGTCCAACTGCTCTTTCAAGATTGTAACAGCCCATTTTAAGCTCACACCTCTTCTGGTATCTTAGAATAGCAATAGCAATAGCAATAGCAGTTAGACTTATATACCGCTTCATAGGGCTTTCAGCCCTCTCTAAGCGGTTTACAGAGTCAGCATATCGCCCCCAACAATCCGGGTCCTCATTTTACCCACCTCGGAAGGATGGAAGGCTGAGTCAACCTTGAGCCGGTCAGATTAGAACAGCCGAACTGCAGAACTGCAGTCAGCTGAAGTAGCCTGCAGGGCTGCATTTAACCACTGCGCCACCTCGGCTCTCTATGAATGGCCTATTATCAAGCTGGAACAAAATATTTTGAACATAAGCATTTTGCACACCTTTAATCTAATGCACAATTATTGTGCAATGAATGATCAGGGTAGGGAATATATATACATTTGCATAACTGTTCTGAATTTGCTGGAATTGGGTATGTTTAGTTTAATGAAAAGAAGGACTAGGGGGTGACACAATAGCTATGTTCCAATATCTAAGAGGCTGCCACAAAGAAAAGGGAGTCCAGCTAGTCTCCAAAGCACCTGAAGGTAGAACAAGAAGCAATGGATAGAAACTAAGCAAGGAGAGAAGCAACTTAGACCTAAGGAGAAATTTCCTGACAGTTAGAACAATTGATCAGTGGAACGACTCGCCTCCAGAAGTTGTGAGTGTTCCAACACTGGAAGTTTTGGTTCACCGACAAATGCACGATAGACATATGCGCGCTGACAAAACCGTGACGGATAAATGAGCGCCATCAAAATCACTAATTGATTTTCGACAAAAGCACGACAACAAATGCGAGACGACAAAATCGCGTCATCAACAAACTATAGACAGCCCAGTGAGTGTGCTGGGCCTTTAACATAGTGGGACGTGTATACGTACATTATAACCCTAACCCTAATTTTTATTTTATTTTATTGTGCTTGTCATCGCGCTTTTGTCGTCGCGATTTTGACATCGTGAATTTGTGGGCATGATTTTGACATTGCGTTTTAATCAGCGCTATTTTGTCGGCGCGCATGTCTATCGCGCAATTATCAGGTCACGGGAAGTTTTAAAGAAATTCAATGGTGAAAAGAGTAAGGTTCTACATTTAGGCAAGAAAAGTGAAATGCACAGGTACAATATAGGTAGTACCTTGCTCAATAGTAGAAACTGTGAGAGGGATCTTGGAATCCTAGTGGACAACCATTTAAATAGGAGCCAGCCATGTGCAGCAGCTGCCAAAAAAGCCAACACAGTTCTAGGCTGCATAAATAGAGGGATAGAATCACGATCACATGAAGTGTTAATACCACTTTATAATGCCTTGGTAAGGCCACACTTGGAATACTGCATTCAGTTTTGGTCGCCACGATGTAGAAAAGATGTGCAGACTCTAGAAAGAGTGCAGTGAAGAGCAACAAAGATGATTAGGGGACTGGAGACTAAAGCATATGAAGAACGGTTGCAGGAACTGGGTATGTCTAGTTTAATAGAAAGAAGGACTAGGGGAGATATGATAGCAGCCTTCCAATATCTCAGGGGTTGCCACAAAGAAGAGGGAGTCAAACTATTCTCCAAGGCACCAGTGGGTAGAACAAGAAGCAATGGATAGAAACTAAGCAAGGAGAAAAGCAACTTAGAACTAAGGAGAAATTTCCTGACAGTTAGAACAATTAATCAGTGGAACAGCTTGCCTCCAGAAGTTGTGAATGCCCCAACACTGGAAGTTTTAAAGAAGAGATTGGATAACCATTTGTCTGAAATGGCATAGGGTTTTCTGCCAGAATAGAGGGTTGGACTAGAAGTCCTCCAAGGTCCCTTCCAACTCTGTTATTGTTCTACTGTTATTCTGTGGTTGTTTCATTCATTCATTCATTTCATTCTCATTGCTTATAACATCGTTTTGCCTTTTCACTCTTGGGTCTTGCAGATATGTTGAAGGACAGTTGCTTCAACTTCATTAAGAAAGTGACCTCAGGAGAGGGGGAATTGTAGTTAACTGTTTTGGTGGCTGTCAAGTTGGGAAGACTGACACCAACTTTATGCAAGAAGCTATGCTTTTATAGACCTGGTCGGGGAGAGAGGGAGACTCTTTTCCACTCCTGCTAAAGTGAGTTCTAGCCCGTGAAAGCGAATAGTGCAAGAGCAGTGTAAACTTTATAGTCTGGGGAGTCTTGGACCATTTCCTCATTAGTGATTTATAGTGTCTTATAGTATCACCCAACCATCCTTGTGACAATAAAAAAGCCTGTCTTCATTACTGATATATCGGCAGAGCCGTAGTTGGATAATGTCACCAGATGCTGTAAATCACTCGTAAGAAAATGGCTTTTGGATTGTCTCAGCTGCAACAAGTCTCTATAAACTGCCCTAGAACTTCACTTTGAGATTCAGATAGAGGGCTTTTTCCCCCATTGCTGAATTAAATTGCTTTCCAATCATTTTTGAGTCAGCACCAAACAACGTTGCCAACTCTTGTGCCAGTCTCTCTTATGTTTCTTCTGAATCACTGCTAAACCCTTGACCCTTTTCAGAGTGTCCCTAATGAACATGGAGAACATCCATTCATCAGAGAACATAGAAGAACATAGATCAAGGCACCACTAAGCAAGGAAGTCTGATGTTAGAATGATTGAGCTGTCGTAGGCTAATTTGTTGGCTACCCGCCAGTGGTGGGATTCAGCCAGTTCGCACCTATTCAGGAGAACCGGTTGGTAACTTTCTAAGCAATTCGGAGAACTGGTTGTTGGAAGAAATCTTTTGTTTCCGTCCACTTTCCAGGGCTAATCCTGTAAGGAAGGCAGGAAGGAAACATTCTGCCAGATCCGCCTCGGTCATGAGCATCAGTGGGGCACATGGAGCATTTTGCTGAGGTCCATAGTAGAGAAATGCCTTTTGCCTTCTGTTCACTCTTGCCTTACTTTGCTTTGTGGCTGTGACCTTTTTTATGTTGATTTAGGAGAGTAGAATTTATTGGTTTGGTTTGGTTTATTGGATTTATATGCCGCCCTTCTCCCAAGGATTCAGGGCGGTGTACAACATTAAAAAATATATATATTACAAAAGTTAAAAAAAACTAGATAGAATATCCAAAAAACAAACCCAACTAAGATTAACAATAACATTTAAAAAATCAATTAACATTAACAATAATCAATAATTTATTTTGTTTTGTTCAGGCCAGGCCAGCTTGCTGGAAAAGCGAACTTTTTAGGGCGCGTCGGAAGGACCAGAGGTCGGGGATTATACGAAGCTCCGGGGGGCAGCTCATTCCAGAGGGAAGGCGCTCCCACAGAGAAGGCTCTCCCCCTGGGTGTCGCTAGCCGACACTGTCTAGCGTTGTCTGAGGAGGCCGACTGTGTTGGGATCGTGCTGGACGGTGGGAGGCTACCGGTGGCAGTAGGTGGTCTCGCAGGTATCCTGGGCCTAAGCCATGGAGCGCTTTAAAGGTCATAATTAGTACCTTGAATCGCACCCGGAAGACAATTTATTGACATTACGTAACCCTAACAGAGCATGGGTTTGCAGAAAGATTTGGAAACCCGTTAATTAAAGCTCAGCTGTGGACGAATCATCCAGATTTAGGACTTATCATCAATGATGATGATGAAGATGATGACGACAACCAAGGATCCGGTCCTGGTCATTGGCATCTATTAAGTGGGGCTGAAGGATTATTTTGTCTTAATATTGAGTTCACTTTTCTGCTGATAATCCTGTCGGGTGGACACTTTGAAACAGAGTGAGAAAATAGCAATAGCAATAGCAGTTAGACTTATATACCGCTTCATAGGGCTTTCAGCCCTCTCTAAGCGGTTTACAGAGTCAGCATATCGCCCCCAACAACAATCTGGGTCCTCATTTCACCCACCTCGGAAGGATGGAAGGCTGAGTCAACCCTGAGCCGGTGAGATTTGAACAGCCAAACTGCAGAACTGCAGTCAGCCTGAAGTAGCCTGCAATGCTGCATTTAACCACTGCGCCACCTCGGAAGACATTAGAGCAATGTTCTGACCAGTGGTGGGATTCAGCCAGTTCACACCTATTCGGGAGAACCGGTTGGTAACTTTCTAAGCAATTTGGAGAACCGGTTGTTGGAAGAAATCTCATTTTGTTTTTTCCCACTTTACAGGACTAATCCTGTAAGGAAGGCAGGAAGGGAACATTCTGGTGTTGTTTCTAGCCTCATCTTTATTGCACTATTTACAGAAACTGCCTCTCCGGTTAATCCTTATTACAGCTAAGGCAAAGCGCTCATCGATGTGAGTGATGTGGAGTTGGCCATGCCCATCCAGTCACATGACCATTGAGCCACGCCTACCCAACTGGTTATTAGGACAGAGAACCAGTTGTTAAATTATTTGAATCCCACCACTGGTTGTGACATACCGTACAAACAATGAGCTGGGTGGAGCTAAAAGAGGACATGGAAGGGACAATAGCTCAGTTTTTATTACTTTTTTTAAAAAGATGAAAAAGAGGAGGTGAAATTTAGACAGGAAGAAGAAAAATCCAGAGGGAGACAAAGAGAACTGTTCCCTCTATGGAAGAAAGAAAAAAAGATACCAATTGTCCTGAACCTATCTAGAGATACTCCATAGTAGAACAGAAACATCTATGGGCTTTTACTTCCTAACCCATAGCCTGGGGACATTGGATTTAAATTAACGGGTCCAAAAGTAGATTTATGCCCACCACGCAAACAAAAAACAAAACAAAAAGATCTATTTTAGCAAAATCATAATTTGTGTAATTCCCTTCTGGCTTCTCATCCTAGCTTTGAAAAGGATATTAGGCCAGCAGCCCCCAACCTTTTTGGCACCAGGGACTAGTTTCATTGAGAAAGATTTTTCCGCGGACTAGCATGCTGCTTGCATCTCATGGATGGGGCTTCTTGTTGGCACAGATCAGTTGCTGGCATGCCACAGTCCAGTCCTGGTCCATGGACCGGGGCAGTGGTGGGTTTCAAAAATTGTTGGAACCTACTCTGTGGGTGTGGCCTCCTTTGTGGGAGTGACTTGCCACCCGTGTGACTAGATGGGAGTGGCTTGCTGTCCATGTGACCGGATGGGAGTGGCTTGCAGCCCATGTGACCGGATATGAAATAATGAATTAGTACTTAGGTCGGTCCAAGTAGCTATTCAGAAGTTAGTGGTTAGAAGCAATCGCAAAGCAAGATATGGAATTAAAACCAGAAATATTTTGTTGGCTATTTGAAAGGGAGTACAATATATATTTAATTTTACACATGTTAGCAGCTGCTGGAATTGTGTTTGCACAACAGTGGAAAAACAGAGATATGTAAATGAATAAATATTACAATGTGTAGGAATAAATAAATTGACAATTAAAATCAAGAAGGCTTTGAATACTTTTTCACGTGGGATTGGTTTTAGCAATTGCCAACTAATGGAAACAGAAATTAGAAATCCTAAAGTATGAAAGAAAACACCAATTATGTAAGGAAAGGTCCCTAAAATGTATAAGGAAATATTACTAGATCATTATTAATGTGTAGATAACTGCAGGACATTACACACTCACCAGTGGTGGGTTTCAAAAAAATTTGGAACCTCTTCTATAGGTGTGGTCTGCTTTCCGGGTCCACTCGTGGAACCTCTTCTAACCGGTTCGGTAGATTTGACGAACCGGTTCTACCGAATAGGTGTGAACTGGTAGGATACCCCTGTATTAAGCAAATATTTAAAAAAATAAACAGGGCCCCCTTGTTTAGAGGCAGTATATCTATGCTGGAGATAAAAAGTAGATATTTAATACTTGCCTTTTTTCAGAGGCTTTTGGAAACCAAGTGCAGGATTAACAGTACTATTTTATATACTTGTACTTAGAAATAAGCCTTGTTCTTTAGTAAACATGCTTGGTGGAACTACAAACAGACTTTTGATCTAATTTGGAGGGCTCTTGGTGTGTGCTCATTAAGACCTACTAAAAGAAGATCAAATAAATACAGTGGAATATTCTAGATAAACATGCTTAAAGTAGTGGTAGGTGGACTTAACGGGAAATAAGCCTACTAAAATCATTGAGTCTGCAATGAAATTTGTAAAAACACTTCAGGAGCCAAACACAAGGAGTTAAGTATCCGCTTTGGGGTGGAGCCTTGATAGGAAATGGATGCCAGAAGTTTGTAATCTCTGTGCAGCCTTCAATTATGCGAAATTAACTAATGAAGTGCTCAGTTCTGATTACCAGAAGGCCTAAGAAGGGCAGCATGCCAGGCAGAATCTGATTTGTCATGTGCACACAACCTAATCCATCCAACTTGCTTAGCATTCCTGGTGGGGGTGGGTTAGTTGTATCCAGACAATGGATAGTGGGTAGGTGGGGTGTTTCTGCTTGCCTGATATAATGTTGCACTGGAACAGTCTGTCTAAAAGCTTTAGCATCAGCATTATTCATCATCACTATCATCATAATCAAAACTTGGTTTTCTTTACACCCAACCCATTTTTCTGTTGGGGAGTTTACTGTTGGTGGTGATGGTAGGACTGGTTCTGTTTCTGAGAAGTTGTTCAGAAGTTGTGACTGCACTTGTATACTGTTGCTCTATAATTCCACTGTAAAAATAGGATAAGCTGAATATAAGGATAAGCTGAAGATAGGATAAGCTGAAGAGCCGAGGTGGCGCAGTGGTTAGGGTGCAGTACTGCAGGCCACTTCAGCTGACTGCTATCTGCAGTTCAGCGGTTCTAATCTCACCGGCTCAAGGTTGACTCAGCCTTCTATCCTTCCGAGGTGGGTGAAATGAGGACCCAGATTGTGGGGGGCGATATGCTGACTCTGTAAACCGCTTAGAGAGGGCTGAAAGCTCTGTGAAGCGGTATATAAGTCTAACTGTTATTGCTATATATTAATAGATAGTAGAAATACCCTGAAGGGAGGAGTAGAGGGGTAGAAGAAAGAGGGGTAGAGAGGGTGGGAGAGAGGACTGGAGGGAGGGTGAGAAGGAAGGGAGGGAGTGTTACCGGGAGAGGGGAGTGGTAGAGGGGGAGGGGAAGTAGGATAGAGGGGAAGGGTGGAGGGAAGATGGAAAGTTGGAGGGGGGCGAAAGAAAGGGTGTATGGAGGGTCAGAGTGGTACATTGGGTCTTTATTTTGGGGGGTTTTGTTGACAAAAGGAATGGCTGTGTTTATTGTTTAATGTTATATGACCCCGGTTATGCACAGTTTATATGTGACTGTACGAAAATGAAAATGGAAAATAAAAAAACACATTTACAGGTCAAAAGCAGGGCTTTGTACCTGGGAGTTTTGATCTCACCATCTGCAGAGTGAATCTTTCAGGGGACAGGTTTTCTAAGCAAAAGGGCTTTTCAGATTGAGATCTAAACAGCTTCCCTTTGAACCAAGCCTGATTTCCTTAGCCCTGTGTTTTCTCTGGGAGTTTTTGACTACAGTCCCCATCACTCACATCCAAGCAGTGGCTTGGGCTTCCTCCCTGTTGCAGCTATTGTCAAACACATCTTGGAAGAACAGTCTGGGAAGGCTGAATTAAATGGAACTTCCTTTACACCCGCTTCAGTAAACCAGTAAACCATGGCCCAAGTGGCCTTTTAAAATTTCTAATCTGATACATTCAAATAATTGTGAATATATATTGGCATTGATTTGATGCCTGCAGAGCTGCTATCAGTTCAGCACCATCCGCAGCCCAATTTGGCTGCAGGACAGCCATTTCTTTAGTTAAAAAACACCTAATTTGTTGCAATGGAATTTCCTTAGAAAGGAACCTTTTTTTTACCTCTCTGAGGATCGCAGCCTGCAGGGACAGTCCTGATAACATCAAGGAGAGATTAAGTTCTGAATTTAAAGGGACTTGCTGCCACCTAAGGGAACAAAGTGGCTGGTTCACACGTGCATCTTAGATTTCTCAGAGCTGGCTGAAGCTTTGTGTGATGGTGTGACTTGAGTGACTCCCCTGAATACTGTTGTGCTGTGGAAGTCCTTGCTGTGAATATTACCCTTGGAGGCCCACTCAGGCAGGCCCATTACTCTTTTAATAGTAAGTCGTAGAATAGTGATCCTAAAGGGATCCACTAAGGCTAAGCCCTCACAGATCACCTGAGGTCATCCCAGCAACTTACATATCTTGAAGCTAGCTTTCTTGCACTAGGCACTTTTCAAGGGATGGGCATTGTGCATACATGCCCTGAGGTAACCATGCATAAATAGCAAGTGTGTTTAGACTAAACATATAGGGAACGCATTTAAGGAGATTGCGGTGCATAAATTAAGCTAAGCAATGCAGCAAGAATTAGGAGCCTCTATATTTATTTCCATTTCAACAGACATTGTTTAAAGGCAAATTTGATAATTTGTGATGCACTTTGCAAGGTCGTAATAAGAATGGCTGAACTTTCCTTACAGGAAATGCTTGGAGAAAGTAGTGCGAAGGAGAAATTATCCTCTTTCTTCACACAGTACTATTTATTTATTATTTATTTATTTGTCTTGTATGCCGCCCACTCCCGGAAGACTCCAGGCGGCTCACAAAAGACAAGGGAAAGGGGGAAAACGAGACAAAGACAACATATTAAAAACAAAACCAACATTCACAATTTCCTATATATTCAGTTTACAATTTACTATATTCTGATCGCATTCTTCAGAAACGCCTTTAACATAAATATAAAGTATTGTTATTGAAATGCTATTGAGGTGTCCTGGGTGATGATTTGGAATTGAAATGTAATCTTGAACATTTTCAACCCAAGAGAAGAATTTTGCATTCTCACCCCACTAAATCTCTTTGTGACCCACTGGCTCTTGAAATGGTTCTAGTTGTTTGCGATGATGACTCGGGTGATCCAGTTTGAAAATGGAGGTGGCTGCTTCTAAAGCATGGGGCTTGTAAATCGGAGTGCAATCGCTTTGCCTACATGCCTAGTTCTGATGAACACAATACAATTTCTAGGTAAACATTTGAAGGATTGCACTGTGCTTCTCCAGGATGATTGGAATTACATTTACTTGGAAGTCTGATCTTCTTGTTTCAAAGATATTTGCTAGAATGTAAATTATATTGGATGCAGCTGGCTATCTCACTGTATTCAATGAACGTTACACAGAAGGAAGTATGCATTGGATTGAGCCCTGCATCCTGAATTATATATACTTTGATGTTTCATGGATGCCCATAGGGACTGCACTATTGAGATATTTAACATCTGTAATTGGGTTGAGTTATCTGGGACTAGAGTTGGGAGCCAAATTTTGAAGTTAGACATTTTCACCTGGGTTTTTCTTGAAAACCTAGCCTGCAGTTTCATGATTCCCAGCTGTTGCAACCATCCTATCTGAGAGCTATCAGATTGGCAAGACCCATCCTGGACTATGTCACCCAATTCCTCAGCTCACACTATCTAGGAAAGGCTAGCTGAGATAAGAAACATCTAAAGAGGGGGTGGGGGAGGGAGAGAGAATGTTTGCTCCTTTAGAACTCCTTTTGAGCACCTTGAAATCCCATTGAGAGAAGGGGATGCCCAATGGCATAAGTGAAGCAAGTCCTACCTGCATTTTCTTTCAGATTCATCCAAAACTTTCTCAAGGAATTAACAGTGCCTTGCTATACAGATCTATTACAGAAATGGAAACCCCATTGAGCTCCATGGGATGTATTTCTAGTTTAGCCAACACAGAGAAGACTATGTTAATCAAGGCCAATCAAATCACTCAAACGACACGATCCTGATATATTTTTTCCAGTGGCCGATCTCAAGCAGATACCCTTCAAAATAAACCCCATTGATTTCCACCAGAAGGTCTTTCCCAGACCATCTTCAACTCGCGTTATTAAATCCCATTGATCCGAGTGGCAGAGAGTTAAGTCAGCTCTCCCCCTACTTGAAATCAATGGGATTTAAAGAGATCTTAAGTACTTTGGCTGCGTCCAGTTATAGACACTGATACTTGGGATGGCCTCTAAAGTCATCCAGAGAGCAGATGAATTATTGGGAAAAAGGAGCTTAGTACTTCCCCACCCAGCCCTAGATTTTATTTCTAGATCCGATCGACAAGAAATAATGGATTGCTCCTTCAATTCTGCTAAAGTGCACCGTGAGAAATGTTGGGGATTCACTTAATTGCGCTTAGAAGCATGGTGCGAATGCCCTCTGCTAAGAAACAAATATTTAGATACGTAACAAGAATCTTCCTGGCAAGGTTGAGGCGTCTGTGGTCGCTTTGCATCTCGTTCATTTATTAGCAATAATAGACGCACGAAAGGCGGCCCTGAAGTGTAACCGCTGCCGGTTACGCGAATTTTGGAAAGGAAAAGGAAAGACCGCTGCATAATCACAGCGGAATGAAAAGTTAAAGCCTCGGAAAGACCTTAGGGTTTATTTGTTTATTTTTTAAATAAAAACTAGCCGTTCAAGAAAAGATTTCCCGAAAAGCGTGGGAGACGGAAGATTAGCGCGCCGTTTCCTTGCAAACCCGCACAGCCCAACTCCGGGAGAGAAAGAATTACAGTATACAGTCTCCCGAAACAAGACCAATGGTCCCGTTTACAGCTAAATGCTCCGTTAGTTCTTCCCCGGAGTCAAATTGGGGGGTGGGTGGGAGAGTGGAGGGTAGGGTAGGGGTGGGTTGGGGAATCTTCTTTGTCACCCCGCCTGTGTTCTGCCTGCGTTTGGAAATGCATGGCAACAACGCAGTGTTGCTGTTTTTGAAGCCATAGAAAAAATTATGCAAATCAACTCCAAAGCAAGCGGTCGCCTTTTGAAATGGTAATGCTCTATTCATTAAGTACTTATTGGAAAACTAGCCGCTTTCCACCTCCGCCCTCTTCAACCACCACCCCGTCCCCATTTTTTTTTTCTCTCCAAGAAAAGCAACGTTATCTCTTCGGAGGAAGAGCAAAATAATGAGAAAAGAAGATGGACATGACATGGGGTATTTAAAATGTCTAGATTTGGGGGTAGAGTTGTTGTTGTTTTTTTTGCTTTGATTATTCCCTTTAATGTATTGATAATTCTTTGCTACACAGTGTATGTTTTCAATGTGTCTTACGACCGGATGCGTTTCGAGCCCATCTCGGACTCCGAGCCCGTTGACTGTTAAAAATCCAGTTTCAAGACACATTATTAGAGGGGAAATCCTTCGGGAACCTGCTCCTAAACCCACCCTCGCTAACCTTCTCCCGGCTCCCCACACGCACGTGTTCCATCGTAATTTAATTCCCACCCTGCACCAATTACCCAGCAGGGACAGGAATGATGGGAATTGTAGTCCAACGTATCGGAGGAAGCAATGGGGAAAACCATTCTGGGCGAAGGACTCTGGCCAGGGTGAGGGCGAAGACAATCGCATCTCCCCCTCCCCCAATTGTATTTGATTCTAATGGTCGGTCATTCTAAAAGGGAAAGGACAAGGACGTTCCTCTTTGTAGCCCATTTCCCACATGACGGTTGACTCCAATTCGAGGAGATTTCAAGGCGAATATTTGGAATACCTCTACGAAGTGTCAAAAAGGGAATTAAAGGAACGAGCGGTTCATTCCTTTTTTTGCTCAGGGATGAAAAGAAACGGAAAGCTTTCTGAGGGTCCCAATTCGTTTTCCAATGCCGACCTGCCAAGGGCGTCCAGAATAAGAAGACTCTTAGGGGGGGGGGGTGGAGGTTGGGGCAGGGATCATGTTCATGTAGAGGCCACAACTCGTGGCAAAGACAGTCATTTTGACTTTTCGGTTCCTAAACGTTATAATCGACAGGTAAGCGGGCTGACTTAATTCCAAAAGAGCGTTTGGGGGAAAGTTCGTGCTGAGCCTATGCTTCACCTTTGGTCTAAATTTATCCAGGTGATGTTGCTTTATTTGCGGTTACTATTTCACATACAGATAAGACGCCAAGCTACCAATTTTATGAGCTGGTGGGCTTGCTGACCATCGCCTTGCAATGGTCGTGAGAACGACCTTCCAGCGGTCAAATGTCAGGGCGCGGAGCGAAGAACAAGAATCGTCGGTAGCGCGTCTCGAACCAAACGTCCCGCGTTTGCGCAGAGATAGAAAATGCCAGGCATTGGGTTCCAGGGAAGTTAGAAAGCAGATTGCTTATGAAGCCACTTTAGCTCCAATCCCCCAAGTGCACGGATTCGATTTGCCCCATTCGGTAATCGATCAGACTCGAGGGAAGCTTCAGACACAATTTGTAAATCCACCTGTCACTTTTAAGGGTTCTTCTCCCCCCCCCACCACCACCCCATGAAACCTCAGGTCACCCTCCCCGCCATCTGCTGGATGGTGAAAGCAAATTGTTGCTTCCGAGCAGCTCCGACGACCAGGCGCTAAGGATGTGGTGGTGTTCTTTAGATCTTTACCCTGGATTTGAGTCACCGGAAAGACATCCCCATCGAGATTGCCCCGCGTTGTGCCTTGTGCGGAATCACCGAGGAACGCCAGTCGTTTTACACTATTTCTTTATACTCCGCCATTCATGGCAATGCCGCCAGGGCCTCAGCTAAGCGATCAGAGTGGCTTTTAAGGGCCAAGCGCTTAACCATGTGGCAGGCCGTGAGGACGACCCTCGAGTAAAGAGATGCTTCCTCCAAAGCCAGTCTGGGTGGAATACGGGCGGCGGGGAAAACGGAGTAAATGGAAAGAAAGACCACCAGTTACCTCAAGTCCCCTCACCCACCCATCCCACTGAAGCAAATGTAGTAGCTGCTCCATCGGGACGGAGCGCGCAAAATCTCTCTCTCTCTCTCTCTCTCTCTCTCTCTCTCTCTCTCTCTCTCTCTCTCTCTCTCTCTCTCTCTCTCTCTCTCTCTCCCTCCCTCCCTCCCTCCCTCCCTCCCTCTCTCTCTCCCTCTCCCTCTCTCTCTCTCTCTCCCCATCCTTCCCTCCCTCCTTCCCTCCCTCCCTCCTTCCCTCTCTCCTCCCTCTCTCTCTCTTTCACACGATCCGATTTCCCCAACCCATTGATGATTATGTACCATCAAGTCTGTGTCGATTTCTAGCGACCACATAGATTTTTCTCTAGCGTGAGAAAAACCCTCCAGAGGTCAGTGATGAAATAGAAGGCGATGGAGTTCCTTTGCTACCCCCCAAAATACCAGGGGTTGGAAGAATTTCGTTGGAGGGTTTTTTTTTTGGAAAGAATTACTTGAGGTTAGGAGTAAAAAATAAAAAACCGCGTCTCAATGGAAAGTGTCTACGGATTAATTGCACACACCGCTTCTCCTTTTCATTGGAATAGGGACTGCTTCCTGCCAACACCATCACTTGGGCCCCCATGAAACTCAGGTTAATGGTCGCTTTTTTTTTGCTACTGCTGCTCTTTTGAGATTTCTTGACCCTACCCCTAAGCACGTGTCCTAGTCATCCAAATGAGAGTTGCGCTCCACACCTGGAAATTTGATTCGGCTTTACCCAAGTCTCTCCCGTTCAGTTGACGTGGTGGAGGCAAAAAAAAAAAAGAGCTTAGATTGAAGCTTCTGTTGGGTTTAGGATTGCAGCCTGCCAAACGCGTCCCAAACACTTCTTGGGTCCCAAAGGCGCTGCCTTACAAGCAGCGAGCCTCCACCCCTCCCCGCACGACTGCAAGTCTCTCCCCTTCCTTGATTTAGAGAGGGGAGGTCCGTTGCAGGCCTCTCCATCCGGAGCTGGTCTGCAATGGAACGAAGCCACATGACAATTGTCAAAGCCTCAGCCTGGTGCCAACGGGGGAATGCCTTTAGTTGGGTGGCGGGCTGGCAGGCCTTCTCCCCTTCCCTCAACGCCTCCTGCCTCCCTCGCGGGCAGCTCTGACGCTATATAACCCCCCTGAGCTGGGGAGGGGGGGGAACAGAGGGGGTGGAGAGAGGAAGACAAGAATGCATTCCGTGGCTCGGCGTCCGGCCAGCTCCTTCAGTTGCAGCCGCTGCGCTCCACCACTGGGCCTCAAGCCACCGCGCGCGATTCTCTCTGAGCCGCCGCCGGAGCCGCAGCCGCCGAGGGGAGGGGAGGGGGGGCGGGATTTGGTTTGATTTTGTTTTCCCACAGCCCCGCCCAAGTCCTTCCTTCCCTCCTTGGCTTCCATCTGGGAAGGAGCCGGGCGAGGGGGCGTGCCTTCCCGCATATGCAGATGAGTCGTCGTGACGGACAGCTCGCCTTGCCAATGTCCCTCCGAAACTCCTTTCCCCACCAACTGCTCGCCTTTCCCAAGCTCCTATGCCTGCTCCAAAATCCGAGACTTGTCGCAGGCGCTGCTGCTGCTGGGGGGCGAAAGCTCGCTTTACCTTACTGGCGGGCGACGAGCGCAGGAGGGAGGGAAGAATTGCGGAGCCAGCGGAGACCGCTTACCCGGGGCAGCCCTGTCGAGGCTGGTCTTTCTTCCCGCTCTCCCTTCTTTTTGACCTCTTCCCTGCCGGGGTTTGGTGGGGTGGGGGGAGAGACGCCTCCTCTTCCTCCTCTCTTTCTTCCCGCGCGCCTTTTCTTGCCCAGATGCCCACCGCCGCTACCTCCTCCTCCTCCTCCTGCAGCAGTGGGTGACTTCTGCGTGGGAAAGGAGGAGAAGGAGAAAGAGAGAGAGAGAGAGAGAGAGAGAGAGAGAGGGAGAGGGAACGCGCGCGCGCGCCCAGAGAGAGAGAGAGAGAGAGAGAGAGAGCGGCTTTCCTCCGCCTCGAACCCGGCTCTCCTTTTGGCTCCGGCTCCTCCCGCCTATGGAGCGGAGGCTGTGAGCTCCTCCGCGGCCGGAGTGCTCAGCAGCAGCAGCAGCGGCGGCCGCGGCCACGGCGGCGGCGGCGGCAGCAGCTTAGCCGCTGAAGCGCCAGCCGTCCTCCTCTCCGCCCGGGGGTTGAGCCCAGGCCCCCCGCTTCCGTTCCTTTGACCCGCCCGCTGACAGCCGTCCGGCCAGCCAGCTATGTCCTACCCTCAGGGCTACCTCTACCAGCCCCCGGCTCGCTGGCGCTCTACTCCTGCCCGGCTTACGGGGCGTCGGCGCTGGCGGCGCCCAGGAGCGAAGAGCTGGCCAGATCATCTTCGGGCTCGGCGTTCAGCCCTTATCCCGGATCCGCGGCGTTCACGGCCCAAGCGGCAGCCACCGGCTTCAGCAGCCCGCTTCAATACTCCACCGACCCGGCCACGGGATTCCCCTCCTACATGGTGGGTAACTGACGAGCGAGCGAGCGAGCGAGCGACCCGCCTCGGCGCCATCCTTCACCATCGCAGCCGCCTCCTCCATCTTCTTCCTCCTCCTCCTCCTCCTCCTCATCCATCGCTCCCCCCACTCGAATCTCCGAGACCATCTGGGCTAGGCTGGGGGGATCGTGTGAATGTACCCCGCGCTAAGCTCCCCGTGTGAACCGAGGAAAGGAGGGGACAGCTGTCTTTCCCTCGTCGGCTTTCTCTTTCTGGAAGCTTTCTTTCTTTCTTTCTTTCTTTCTTTCTTTCTTTCTTTCTTTCTTTCTTTCTTTCTTTCTTTCTTTCTTTCTTTCTTTCTTTCTTTCTTTTTTGTTCTTCGCTTATGGCACCTTTCGCTGCTTTTCTACTTTTCCTTTTCTTCCCCCCTTTGTATCCCGCGTTTTTAAAAAACTTCCTCCTCCCTTTCCCTCTGCAATTTCTTTTTCCTCCTTGGATTCTGCTCCCCCCACTTTCTGTGTTATGTTTCCCACTATTTTCCTGTTAAGTTTTTTTCCTCCTTCTTCTCTTATTTGCCTCTTTTGTCTCCACTTTTACTCCTGGGTTGTGTAATTTAGAGTGCCGACCTTTCGCTGATTTAAAGGAGCCCAAGCCGGGCGTGTGTGTGTGTGTGTGTGTGTGTGCGCGCGTGTGTATGTGTGTGTATGTGCGTGTGTCCTCGCGCTCCCACTTCTTTTTCGCGCAGCTTCGGGCAGATACCCACCACCTCCCGTTTTGCTGCGAAGTATGTTAATGTCGGGCGTTCGTGCGTATTTTGTAGCTATTGCAAACCGATGAAGGATTAAAGATAGCAGAGCCAATTGGTCCTGGGAAAGTGGGGCGAAGGGTGCGTTTTCTTTCACTACACACGAGATATCAGATCCGGGCGTCTTTGGCTGGAATCTCTCTCTCTCCCTCCGTCCCTCCCTCCCTCTTTCTCTCTCCCATAACCTTCGCCTTTTCTCCCAGCCGGGCGATCTTTATTTAGGATAATGAGAACCCCGTCTCAAATGCTCTTCTGTTTGACTTTCTCGTGGCAAAAGAAAAGCGCCCGCAAGTTGCCAAGTCTTTCTTTCTTTCTTTCTTTCTTTCTTTCTTTCTTTCTTTCTTTCTTTCTTTCTTTCTTTCTTTCTTTCTTTTTCCTCCATGGGTTATTTAAGAACATTACGTAGATTTGGAGCATATTGTGGTTTTCTTTCCCGATTCGCCTATAAAACTTACCAAGTTGCTCAACTAATTTCCCCTTTCCCTCCTCCATATATACTCTCGCTATCACGCAGACTTTAAATCAGCGTAATTTAAACGTTTAAAGGGTGAATTAAAATGCTAATTATATCGTATTTGACCAATTCGAAACGGTGCATATCTCCTGGTTTGCAAATTGGATTTGCAATGCATTAGCGGACTGAATTGCTAAGTGGGGGGTTTTGTTGTGTCTCTCGTCCTATCTCTCCCTCCCCGCTCAGTCCGCTCCCTCCCCCCCCACCCACCCAGCGAAAAGGAAAATATCTTAGCCATTCATGTAGACATGGAGGGGGGGAAGTAGAAAGAGGGCTTAGAGAGGAAAATAAACAAATGCGTTAAATAAATTGAAACCATTAAATGAAAATTTCAGCAGTTTTTCCAGGAGGAAAAGGAAATCTGATTCAAATACCATCCGGGCTTTTTTTTAATAAAAGAAAATGCGTAGGAGTGTTCCCCCCAAAAAAACAAACCATTATATATAGTGCTTTGATCTGTTCGCTTATATTATTAGTAAAAATAATATATTTGTGCCGACCACCAGCTGTAGAAATGAGTAAACACTTTGCTTTGGCGCTTGGCAGGGTTCTCCTTACGACGCCCACACGACGGGCATGAGCGGGGCCATCAGCTACCATCCCTACGGCAGCCCAGCCTACCCCTATCAGCTGAATGACCCGGCCTACCGGAAGAACGCCACGCGAGACGCCACGGCCACGCTGAAGGCCTGGCTGCAGGAGCACCGCAAGAACCCGTACCCGACTAAAGGCGAGAAGATCATGCTGGCCATCATCACGAAGATGACCCTCACGCAGGTCTCCACCTGGTTCGCCAACGCCCGCCGGAGGCTCAAGAAAGAGAACAAGATGACTTGGGCGCCCCGCAACAAGAGCGAGGATGAGGACGAGGACCTGGAAGGGGAGGGCGGCGGGATCCGGAGCAAGGAGGAGAGCGGCTCGGACAAAGGACGGGACAGCAACGAAACGTCGGCGGAGGATGAAGGTGAGAGTTGGTGGGGCGGGGGGGGAGAGAAAGCGCCAGCGGCCGACAGCCTGTTTCATTCGGGACCGTTTCATTTTGAGTTCAAGAACAGCGAGGTTTAGGAGACGTTTTCAGCCGCCGTCTCTTTCTGACGGCCTTTAGCCCCTCCAGTCTAGCCAACAAACCCACCCACCCAAATTTAGCGCAGCACGGAAGTTGCTGTGCAGTTTAATGTTCTCCCACCGGCAGGCCTCATTTCCTGCGCAGGATAGAAGAGCTGGAGGAATAATGGTAGGAATCCTGGTGTCCTTAAGCTACGTTTCCAAAAGCTTTAGGAATATCAGTGTCTGCAGGCGGCCTTACAACTAAGAGGCGCAAAGAGGGAAAGCCAGGGGAGGCCTCTCCGCGGGACTCTTCCCGGCCAAGTTCTGGCCCGATGAGCCGCGGCAGTTCTCTCGAACCAGACTCGGGCAAGAGGCCTGGTGCCTTGCGGAGGGTGGCATCCCCTTTAAGGCCTGGCGAGCCGGGTACGAACGCGAGAAGAGTCACCCAGAGCTTCGGGTTGGAAGGAGTTCCCTGGTGGTGGGCAAGAGAGCAGGGATTTGGGGCTGCGGATCCTGTCGCCCTCTTCCCTTAACAGCTCCTCTGGTTCTTTTGCTGCAGGGATTAGCTTGCAGGTGGATTCCCTCACCGACCATTCCTGCTCGGCCGAATCGGACGGGGAGAAAGGCCCGTGCAGGGCGGGAGACCCGCTCTGCGAGTCAGGCTCGGAGTGTAAGGACAAGTACGAGGAGCTCGAGGAAGACGACGACGAAGAGGACGTGGACGACGATGAGGAGGAGGAAGAGGACGAGGCGGGCAGAGGCCTCCCCCCCAAGCCCGTCACCTCCTCCCCTCTCACTGGGGTAGAAGCCCCGCTCCTGGGCCACCCGCACGGCCAGGATTCTGCCAGAAACGCCGCCAAAGCTGCTCTGGACGCTCGGATCTCACCTTCGGTGGCTTCCCAGACCACGCAAGCCAGCAAGCCCAAGCTCTGGTCTCTGGCGGAAATCGCCACCTCGGACCTTAAGCATCATCCGCACCCGCATCCCCACAGCCTGGGCCAGAGCTGCCCGCCCTCGGGCCCGCCGCCTTCCACCCCACACAACGCTGCCTACTCGCCTTCTTCGCTCTTGGGGAGGCATATTTATTACACGTCGCCTTTTTATAGCAATTACACAAACTACGGGAACTTCAACGCCCTCCAGGGACAGGGCATCTTGAGGTACAACTCGGCCGCCGTGGCCTCCAACGAGGGACTCAACCAAGCGGTCTTAACTGGCGGCGGCGGCGGCGGCGGCGCGGCTCTGAAGGCGGCCTCGGAAAACTCGCTGAAAAGCATCACAGGCCACCTCGAACAGCACTACAAGCCTCCCAGTTCCGAGCCCAAGAAAGGTAAGTCAACCCCTCCGTTTCTTCTTTTGCTTCCAAGGGTGGAGAAACCGTTTAGCACCCTACTCCAAGAGCGGGGAAAGCAGGCGGCCTTCCAGATCAAGCCACAAGGTCACCCGATAAGACTGGGGGGCGGGGGGGGCGGGGTAGACCGTCCAGCGATTATGGGGGTGAGGGGGGGGGGAGAAGCGGCTTTTCCATTGCTCGAGAAGGCAATCAAAAGGGCATGTCCGCAGCATCAACTCCGGCCCAGCCTCCGTTTTGTTTTGATTATCAAGATTCTGCCCTTAAGCGCGTTTCACTGGAGGCAAGAGAATCCTCCTCCTAGTAATTAATATGTTAGGAAGGAAATGCAAATACGCCTTTCCCCAAATTAGCGAGACTAGATTGACGAAACAAAAAGAAAAAATAATAACGAGCAAACAAAATTCGGAGTCTAAATTGTTTAAAACTACTTGAAACCAGCGCTAAAACTTGAATTTTAGTTTAGTTTAGTTTAGTTTATTTGTCTTGTATGCCGCCCACTCCCGAAGGACTCCGGGCGGCTCACAATAGACAAGGGAAGGGGGATAAATAGACAAAGACAACACTTTAAAAAACGCAACATTCACAATTTCCGTGGGGCTGGCATGTTTCAAAAGCCCCCCGGCCTGCTGGAGCAGCCAGGACTTGGTGGGAGGGTAGTTTTTTAAAAAAAAGAAGTTATGCCATGAATTCTTATACCTTAAAAATGGAAAGATAAACAGACAGAATTCCACCTTGCCCGAATGCGACACATTTCATATCCCCTAAATCTCAAGATTCCGGAGACAACGTTAATAGTAGCAAACGTGATAGCAGTATAGTAGCCATAACCCTCGTCGCCGTCACTTTCTGAAACGAGCAGAAGTTTTGACAATCCTCGAGAGAGTCAATTCTCGGGAAGTGTGTGCCCTACGATCCCCTCCCTGAGAATATTTAGCCAGCAAAATGTCAGCGTTGGGTTGTGAAACTCTGAAGGCGCAGGATCGCTCCTTCAACCATCTAAGCCGCATCTAAGGGTGTCCTGTCACCCTACGGGCTTAACTTAAGCTTTAAATAAAAGACCATTAGGAAAGGTGGTCTCCCAATGAGCAATGACACCCCTCCCCTTAAATCTCCATCAGCTGAGAAATGATGCCATAGGGGCAGGCCTTTCAAACAACCAGCTCGGAGCTTTTGTGCGAGAAGGAGCTAGCGGTGCCCAGGCTGAATAATCTAGTTAGCCAGCTGTGTCCTGTGACTAACTGACGCTTCTATTTTGACAGACCCCACTGAAATGTGCACAGTAGGAGTTCAACCGTACCTATAGAAGGGCAATCACACAGCAGCCAGGCAAGTAAGTGAGACCCCTTCCCTTTCTGCCTTTTATTCCTGTTGCACTTAGTTAGGGAATCGTTTTGGCATCCGGTCCTAAGACACATTGCCCGGGCCTGTAAATTGGCTTAATGTTCATTTCTTGCTCCATTACCAAAGGTTGTGATTACCCAGAACCTCCAACTCCATTGTTTACCCGTTTTGTTTCACTTCGCAGAAAAAGGTTCTGCTGTTTTATATGCACACCACCCTCTTTATCCGTTTTGAAATGGATCCTTTAAATTAGACTTTTTAAATGTTATTTGCAAGTGAAAGATATAAGGGAGTGGGGCAGTTATTTCCACCAAGTCCTCAACTGAAATGAATGGTGTGGGGGGAAGAGAGAATCGTGTTCACTTTACAATGTAGCCAGAATGGATCTCATTGTCCCCCTCGACTATTTGAAGTAAGCGTGCAAAATAATAGACGCCAGAAGCCTTTGTTGTTATAGTGCCAGTAGGAAATGCAGAATAACTTCCTACTTGTTTGTATGTATTTAATTAATTCGGTTTAGACAGCCTCTGACTCCAATTGATTCTGGGCGGCTGCACAATGAGGCATCTACATAGATCTTAAATTTAAAGAACTGTGTATCAAAATAAGACTTTAATTTATCTGGCGTACTGATACACATTTCAAATAGCAGAGACAGACAATGAGATAGATCTTGGCCAGGTTCCAAAGAGTATCTGCATTCATTACCTAAGTTCATTCCCCATCTATTTCCAAGCAGTTAATTTGGTTTGGGTTTAAAAAATATATATCTTATTATCAAATATTCTTTACTCCCTAAAAATAAAACAAAAAAAAACTACCCCAGTCCTTCCCCGTGGCACGACAAAACCGCGCTACGCAAAATAGCGGAGATTAAATCGCGTCACTAAAGTCGCGACGTCATCATCGCGCGTCATCACCGCGGGGACAACAGCGCGGTGACAGAAGGGCGTTCTACATGCTTCGTTCTTTGCCTCCAAAGGTAGCCCTCCTCCTCCAGCTGACAGCGGCGGGGGGGCCGAGCAGGGCCGCCGACGCTGGCGGCGGAGGAGGACGCGGCAGCGGCAGCAGCTGAGGCTCTCCCGGGGCCGGCGAAGCGGGTTTGCCCGGCAGAGGCAGGCCGCCCTCTTCTTCCTCAACAACATCTCCTTGGATGGGCGGCCGCCGCCACCGGGCAAGCCCGCTTCGCCGGCCCCGGGAGAGCCTCAGCCGCCGCTGCCGCCCGCCCTGCCTCTTCCTCCGTGGGAGGCGCCGGCGGCGGAGGCCGCCCGTCCAAGGAGATGTTGTTGAGGAAGAAGAGGGCAGCCTGCCTCCGCCGGGCAAGCCCGCTTCGCCGGCCCGGGAGAGCCTCAGCCGCCGCCGCTGCCGCGTCCTCCTCCGCTTCCTGATGCCCCCCGCGGCTGTGCTGGACCCTTCCCGCGGGCTGCTGCTGCTGGGCAGCCCGCTTTGCCCCGTGCCCGCTGCCGCTGTCAGCTGGAGGAGGAGGGCTACCTTTGGAGGCAAAGAACGAAGCATGTAGAACGCCCTTCTGTCACCGCGCTGTTGTCGCGGCGGTAGGGTCGTTTTTTTATTAGCGCTTCGGACGCCGCGGATTTGCCTCCGCACTTATGTCGGCGCGGATAAGGGCATCGCGGTTTTGTGGTGGAACCGTCCTTCCCAGGCAATGTAGAAGAATAACCTTTTCACTTTGCTGCCAGTTTTAACACATTCTGTGTCAATGAAAGATTGAGGATGATCTGGTGTTTTCCTTGGTCCACAGGTAGGTGTCACAATTGCTTTGAGAAAAAGTCAACAAGCCATCATCTCTCCCCCAGCTAATCTATCTATCTCTATCTGTAACTCTAACAAAACTCTAAACCCGGATCACATCTTGTGCCACTGTATAAAAGAAGACCACAGAGCACCCTTAGATCTACAGACTCTCTCTAATTATTGAACGAGAATTTTGTTGGACATTAATGTGCGTTTCCTGGTATAGTCTAGTTTCCCTAATGTATGTGTGATTTTAAAAAAAAAGGAAAACAAAAACAAAAAACGGAAATCTGTTTTTTTCTCAGGATATCTTGACTTGATCACGTCATTGCCACGGTATATACATATATACATACCTATATATCTATATCCTGTAGGTGTGATAGGACTTATTGTACAAACTCTTTGTAAAAGATACAGACAGTAGAGATTAATTAAAGAAACTGCAAGTACTTACAAAATGAAAACATATTTGATATTTATTTTTGTAATGATATGAAATCTTCTAGTAATTTATGCAAGTTGTATTGCAATGGAATCCCAAGTCTTTTGTAAATAAATTATGCCTGGTTTTTATTTGAAACATCGATGGTTATACAATCCCTTGTTGTTTAACAAGAATTCTTTACTAATTTATATCTATAATTGTAAATAAAACAGATTAGTCTACCACAAGGTGCTGCCTTTTTATTCCATTTTACTGGTTATAAATATGCATATTTGGTAATTTATGATAATTTAAAAAGCATTACAGATATGTTATGTCTTTTGGATTTATTTAATAATGTGACTAAATAAAACTTAGTTAAACTTAAACTATTAGGAGAATTTTAAAAAACCTTCAAATGTAACCACTTAATACAGATACACATATAGAAATAACCAACATTTTTTCATACAAAATATTTTAACCCACATTTTAAATAAATGCAGTTATTTATTCAAAAAGTAAAAACACTGTAAGAAATCCTCCCAGTAAAAATATTCTCCCTCATTTCAAGTGCTTTCTACACGTTTTTATAACACACTAATCACCTAAGACATCCATCTTGGGCTTTTAAAAAAAAGGAAAAAAGAAGAAGCTCAACATTCTCTTTTTTTTCCCACCCACCCTAGCAAATAATGAGAATTCCCATATAGTAAAATTTCAATAAAGAGACAAACAACCATTTATTTTCTTTTCCAAAGATAAATTGAGTGAATATAACTTATGGTTATGAAACAAGAATAATAGCTTCTTAGACTGCCCTTTAATCAATCATACACTTATTTTTCAAGAGGCTCATCTATTTTATTCCATGATTAATAATGTTCCGGCATGAGAGCATTATTAGATCCCAGCAGGAGAGATCCTGGATGCTTTTAGCTGCTTCGCAATGGTCAGTTGGGGTTCATTACGGGCTGATATTGAACCATTTATAAAATCTTGTCTAAACATCTGCCAGCTCAGATAGGCCGATGTGTCTGAAGATGGCAAATGGCTGGAACAGTTGATATTGACAAACGGGACTCTCTCCAGTGGCTTTTTTGTTCACTGAAAATTAGTGGCCTCTGGCTCAGGGGCTTGTTAGAAAGGGCATTTGAAAGTGATCTCAGATAGTTCAAGCTTCAGCCAAGGGAATGTTAACTGGATAAAGAATGTGGAGTTGTGAGAAACAGAGAGAGAGAGAGAAAGGGAAAGAGGGCTGGTGAAAGGAGGGGAAGGCTGCAGCTACAGGAAAGCTAGAAACATTTTAGGTATTTGCAGTTTAGTCCCTTGGTGCTTAGAACAGCTTAACCAAAAGAAGAGAGACACTGTTGGGACAAGTTGACACATTTGCAAGGAGGGGGAGAGAGAGAGAGAGAGATTCTTCTTAACCGAATGGGATTCCTTTCTTTACCTGAAATTCCCACATACATAAATGACTTGGGTTTCAAAATAAATATGTTTTAAGGTACATCTTTGGATTTTGGGTAAGGCAGTTAAATATGTCCAATCACATTATTGAGGCTAATCCTTGTTTCTAGAAGTTATTCCAACTGTTTACTGCTCATTATACAGACACAAATGCATTGTGTCTGTTTACTGCTCATTATACAGACACAAACTGTTTACTGCTCATTATACAGACACAAATGCATTTATTGATCCCCCCCCCAATCCTTAATTTGTAAGGGGTCTGTGCATTTTTTTTTTTTTTTGCATTTAAGAAATAATTTAGAGTATGTGATAATGTAGACTGATCTGTGGGAAACAGTAGGGGACCAGTCCATGCAGAAATTCTCCCAAAAGCTTCAGCTGAATGGAAATCAAAAGATGTGCCTATTTTTTTTCAACTGGACTAACATAAAAGATGCTATATTTGCATCCCTTCAATTCATTTCAGTGGTAGAGAGTACTATCAAGCATTTAGTAATATTTCTACTAGCCCAGATTACAATGAGACTGGAACTAATAACCCTCAACCACGTGCATGGCTGTGTGGCTGGCAAAACAGATTTCTTATTAGGAATGGCATGTGGTGTTAAAATAATGTCATATTTAAACACAACACAGTCGTGTTTTCTTTTTAAAATCCAGACTAAAACATGTTGAAGAAATGCTTTGCAATCTCCCTTCCCAGTTAGGGTACAAATCAATTCTCCTAGTCAGGTTATTGGGAAAAATACTGAGACTCGTATTTTTTTCCTCAAAAAACTATTTTTTATCCTGCCTTTAACATTCCTATAAATAACTCTAAGTACTGAACATATCTAATACTCCTTCGTCCTCCAATTTATCTCACAAATTCAACCATGTGAGGTGAGTTGGACTGAGAGATGTGACTGGCCCAAAGTCACAATCAATTTATATGCCTAATGTTGAACTAGAACTCAAAAGTTCCTGGTTTGGGGCCTGGTGCCTTAATCGCTAGACCAAACTGCCTCTTTTTCTTTTTCTGGGGATATTTACAAAGACATTTCCCCCCCTAGATCTATCACTTACATAATAGTTTCACCTCCACTTTGCTGTCTTTTTGCCTTTCCTCCCCTCCCCTTGTTATATTCCAGCTTTTTTTATTTTTTTACAGGTGATATGCACACTCCATTTGGTTTTATTTTAAATTCAATGGTTGTCAATGGTTAAATTCAATGGTGGCAATGGTTAGGAAATCTTTTAACTTTGATGTTTGTATGCTCACGAATGATCTCGGATCTCCACAATTCACTCATCCCCTTGCTGGAATTTAGATCTGGGGTATTTTTTTTTCCCCCTGAAAGGAAAAGTTGGAAGACTTGAGGCCGAGAAAGGCTTCCTTCTTCGCTGTCAGTTTTAGCCGGTTTTGGTATAATCTCGGGGTCGAAACGGAGAACGATGGAATCTCCTCTCGCCCTCCTGGCGGAGGTTCTGCGGTGGAAGCGCCTTCCGAGAAGAGCAGGATCCATTTCCCATCTAGTACGGCTAAAATGACCTGAGCGACCTTCTGAACTAGATCTGCGCAATCTGGTGTTTGTATCCGCTGCGTTTTAATGAAGGTTTAATTTAAGAACCCTCCGCTGGATCGCCCGAAGTCTCACTCTTTCAACTCGCAGGAGAACTTTCTGAGGGATTCCCCCCACCCTCCAATTAAACAGACCTGTATGCTTTTTTAAAAAAAATAGAGACGAGGAAGGCAGAGGCTAGCGATAACATTGAAATGCATTGCCAAAGGACAACGTGGCGATTCTCATATTTGGCTCCTTTTGGCTTCACTCCCCCCCACTCCCATGAGGAAGCCATTTAGATAACAGAATATCTAAACTTGGAAACTTGGAAGGGACCCTGAAGGTCTTCTAGTTCAACCCCCTGCTCAGGCCTAACCCTAACCCTAGGCGATTTCACACAAATGGTTGGCCAATCTCTTCTTAAACGATGTTAAAGAACGATTTTATTGCTGTAATATCTCATTGCTTTGCAGCCCAGACAGTGGCCGAAATCTTTCGCCCTCCGACTGTCCTTCCAAGAAAGAGCCTTCTCCAATTTCCCTTTGCCTTCAGCTTCTGTTGGGTTAGCACAACCCCGCGCCTCTAGTTTTTAACGAAATGCTCGTTTCAGAGACTGGTAGCTGTCTTCTCTCGGCTTCTATCCTCAACCCTGAGACTGATTGGGCTGTTTGTCCCAAAAGGAAGGGCGGGGGGGGGCGAGTTTGTCCCCCCTCCAATTTTTGCTCCTCTCTTTCTGCCCTGACTTCGAAGGTTAACAACCTGTGTTATCCACAACGTGCGTTTCTAGGAAAGAAACCATCTGAAGAAGAACGCAACTTGTCCCGCTCTCATTTCCCTGCAGCCGGGTGGGGAAGAGCGGGGCAGTTAAGAGACTCCTGCGCGGGTGTTTTTTCACCCATTTCCCCAGTCAAGCGTAAGATTGCGATCGCTTTGCTGTCTTTGGTGATTTTGCTTGAAAAAGACCGGAACGCTGCGAGGTGGAGGGTTTTAGCTCTGCAGGCGAAGGCCGCCGGGAACAGGAGACTTCACGGATTGCTTGCCATTGAGCCACCCAGCCGAAGGTTGCTTGCCATTAAGGCGGCTTTGGAAGCCGCCGGCGCGTCTCTCTCCCACTTGTAATAACCCTGCAGGCGACTGCTCCACAGAGCACAGTCGATCCCCCTTCGCCGGCGCTCCTCCCGGGTCTCTTGACTCAATGGATCAGGCCCCGGTGGGATTAAAGGTAAACGCGCCATTTCTATTCCCCGTCGACTGCAGCGTCTACTTGGGAGAAAGCAGAGCACGCCGAGGCTTACATCCCCATCGCAGCCGTTCGCAAAATCGGATCCCGCAAGAGCGCAATGGATCGTGGCGGTTATTTCGGAGGGTACCTCTAGTTAGTGCAGGCCGCGGATCTCGCCTCTCAAAGCCCGCGGGCCGCAGTATGATGTCTGTCTGTCTGTCTGTCTGTCTGTCTGTCTGTCTGTCTGTCTGTCTGTCTCTCTCTCTCTCTCTCTCTGTGTGTGTGTGTGTGTGTGTTTGTGTGTGTGTTAAGAAAGTGTCGAATCTCATCCCGCAGCCCATTAAAGAAGACAAGATAAACTTTTGGGAGATGCCGCCGTCTGTTGACCGCCCTGATGCCGAAGCGGGACAAAGGCCGAATGAATTTATCCTAAATTCACCTTACCCGCTGCTGTAATAAACGTCGGAAGAAAGAGAGGTCGAAAGTAATTCAGCTGTCCTGGTTGCTTACTACCCCTCAAGGGAAAGGCTAAGGCCGATGAGCTTGTTTTTAAACCGGGAGTAAGCCGCTTGGGTTTAACCGCCACAGCTCCAGGTTCTGTGGCATCTGAAAAGGCTCCAAGAGGACATACAGACTCTGAGCAACACACTTAAAACTGCGTTCATCCATACAGACGGTGGAGATGACACCCCGAAGATCTCAGCAATAGACCTTTGCAATTTTGAGGACTAGACACGTGTCGGGTGTCCCTCCCCCCCTTCTCTCTCTCCCTCTCTCTCCCACCAACCAAGACTGGAGTGCATGTGCGGGAGATAAGGCGGCTTTTCCAAAAGGGAAAAGCGGTGACCACTCAGCAGAAGGGCCGTTTTGTGATGCGGGCCCCGCGGCTCTTTTTTCCACGAAAGCGTGGCTGTCCCTGGCTGCCTATTGTGTGCAAGTGTCGGCCTGCTTTCCCGCTCCGTTCACACGATCCCTGTGCTCAAAGGGGACAGGATTCTCCTCCTGGGACTGTCGGGACGCCGTTGGCTCCAGAAGACGTTCCCCTCCCCAAAAAACCGACGTCTTTAGCGACCTGCTTCTTCCAATTGAGCCCAATAATCATTCCCGGCGCTTCCTTGACAGCAAAGAGCCGCTCAAGGTGGACCCACCTGCACGCGTCACTTCCAGATGACGGGCGTTAAGTGATCTCCGCTCTAAATTATCAGACAGACAGACAGACAAGAGGATCCTCTAAGACCCTTTCCTGTGGGGGGCATTTTCGCTTCCTCGTCCTTATGAGAGGAAAGATAACGATAATCTCGCCAGAACTGAACCTGAGCTCGGAGCTTTGATTGTGTAATTAAATAAGTAGTTTGTATTGTAATAAGCAGTGTCTGAAATGTAATAAAGCGGGCCCGTTCTTCCCTCGGGGGCCCCCCCAGATGAATATTCAGCTTCTTGTATTCCGAAATCAAGGTTCACCTACCGGCTGCCTTTCCGAATAAAATGTTTAGGATCCGGAATGGCAGATCCCTCCCCCCTCCCTTGAAAGAAATAACCATATGTGCATTCAAAGGAGCGTAAACTGACATTTCATTGTGTAGAACAGCCGATCAATTATTAATCGTTAGCGTCAACAATGGGGTTATAATTACTTTCGGTTACTTAAAGGCATATTTATTTATTTTTCTTCCTCGTCTCTCTGATTTGGCAATTAGCTAATCCTCTAGTGTAATGGACTCCGAGTTGATTTCATTCGGATGTCAGCAGTGTCCTCGGAGCTCTTCCCTGCCTCCTCTGGGCGGGCAATTCTGGCTGTCTGGTCTGGGGGAAGCGCCGCTCTCCCCTGCAAGATTTCATCGCGGTCTTTCTCCCTTCTCACAGAATCGGTTTGCTCAGGAGGGGAGGGACGGCAGCTAAGCGGATCGCTGCTGCGAAGGGAAGAGCGCCAAGAAGTTGCGGAGGCCGCAGTAGAATGAAGAGAGGCGACGGCGACTCTTTCGCCCATTCCTCGGAGGAAGGGCGGGAACGCGAATGCATTCCCTCGGTTGCAGCCGGACAGTTTCGGGCACGGCTCCTGTTCCTCATTCGACAAGGGAGGGAGGGAGGGAGGGAGGGAGGGAGGAAGGAAGGAAGGAAGGAAGGAAGGAAGGAAGGAAGGAAGGAAGGAAGGAAGGAAGGAAGGAAGGAAGGAAGGAAGGACCGACCAGTATGGACATTCAGCCCGATCCTATATGCAGGTTTCCTTGGAGCCATTGTAGCCTTCCAAGCAATGTTGCCATGGCTGGGACATTTAAAGCGTTCTGAACTCACAGCTAAACTGCCTTGGGTCTCTAGGAAAAAAAATGGAAAGAGTTAGGAAAGCATTTTTCACCAATGGAGTGGCCTCCTTAAAAATGTCCTTGTTGAACATTATTTGTGAAATAGTCCAGTCATTTTTCAAACTAAACAAACTTCTCTTCTCTTAACCTAACCCACCGCATCCTATCCTATCCCGACTTTTGAAGAATTGAGAAATTTCCCCCCAAGCCTAAAACTAAAGTAGAAGCTGCTCTTGGACTGGAATCAAGCAGGGGCGCTGATCCTCAAGGGGTTCTTTCCAACTAGAGTTTTGGAAATTCACCAAGAAATACAATTTTAAAGTTCAGGTTAGATGAAGCAGGACCAAGTAAATTTCAGAGAATCAATTGGGTTTTCAGACACAATTATAATCATGATTTCATTGCCAGGGCAGAAATGTTTCCATAACGATCATTAGTGGTTGGTTCTCTCACAATTATAGCAATATCATCTAATCCAGTGTTTCTCAACCTTGGCAACTTGAAGATGTCTGGACTTCAAGTCCCAGAATTCCCCAGCCAGCATTCTGGGACTTGAAGTCCAGACATCTTCAAGTTGCCAAGGTTGAGAAACACTGATCTAATCAGAATCCTGGGATCCATATTTATGAACTAAAAAAACATATTTGTGTTCTCCTGGGGACAGTCTTCACCCATAAAGCAAAGAGACGGTGTGCCTTTGATTGTATTCTTTAGACCATCAGCTCAGTGAGTAACTACTCATGTAGTGAGAAGAAGAAAAACCCAAGGCTGAAAAGTAGACAGGAAGGAAGGGGAACCCCTCTCAGAAAGGGTCATTCGTAATCCTTACCTGGATCCTAAACTCTTCATTGAACGTGTCTTCCAATCTGGATTAACTATACCGACTAATTTGATTTGGCTTTTTCACATAGTGTCAACACATCGTTCTGAAACCATGGTTTGTTTGTTTTTAGCACACCGAAATGGCCTGATATGCACTTAACCTTACGTTCTAATGTAGGTCCATGAAACGGACCTACACGGAGGTCCATGAAACGGACCTTGTAAAGGTTTAGCGTTCTGGATAAATTCTGTCAGCAAGTATTTTGATCTTGGTTTTGTTCCTGGCATTTCACCGAAATGGGACTAAGCGGGGTGTGACCTCAGCTGACCTCCCCGCTTCCAGCCACATCCATACTTTACCACTTTAGGCTGAATGGCCTTTATTAACTCAGCTCTTATTAGATTTAAGCCTTTATACATTGATCTTATAAGGCGGATAATGTTCCCAATTAATCCGTCTGTATACAGCGAATCAAAGGCAATAAAATACGTCGGGATGGATAAACTGCAGCGGGCAAAGACCAGAAATCCAGTGTAGTTGGAGAAATTCCTCAAGCACACGCCCGTTCGGGATTGCAAGGGCAGCAAAACCGCAGAAGCTTTGGTTCGCGGCGCAAAACGCGACCCCCCCACACACTAATTCAGCCTGACAGCTCTATCCGAACTCCCCCCCCCCACCTTTTCCTTCCCGTCGTCTCCGTCCGCCAAAGAATACCGCTTTTCAAGAGGGGTATGTTTTAATTTGTCACATCAAGGCAATAAAAGGCAGCAACGTTTACTTAGCCGGTTAGCGCAGTAATCACAAATTTAAAGGGGGCAGTTAAAGGGCAGCGAACGTCCGTCTGATGTCTCTCCCAAGGGGTGAAATCCAGCAGGTCCTCACAGGTTATAGCGAACCGGTAGCGGGAATTTTGAGTAGTTCAGAGAATTGGCAAATGCCACGTCTGGCTGGAGTGGGGTGGGAATGGTGATGTTACAGTATCCTTCCCTTTCCACCCCTCCACATCACGCCCACTAATCCACGCCACACCCTCCACGCTACGCCCACAGAACCGGTAGCAAAAATTTGAATTTCACCACTGATCTCTCTTCTCCCGCCTCCCCACACCCGCACTCCGGTATTTCAAGCCGAAGTGGCGCAGTGGTTAAATGCAGCACTTCAGGGTACTGCAGCTGACAGCAGTTCTGCAGTTCGGCTGTTCAAATCTCACCGGCTCAGGGTTGACTCAGCCTTCCATCCTTCCGAGGTGGGTAAAATGAGGACCCGGATTGTTGTTGGGGGCAATATGCTGACTCTGTAAACCGCTTAGAGAGGGCTGAAAGCCCTATGAAGCGGTATATAAGTCTAACTGCTATTGCTATTGCTATTTCACACTGTCAGTCACCCTCTTCGTTGAGCGAACGGCGACAGGGCGGACGAGGCTCAAGGGACAGATTTCGTCTCCGGCTTTCTATCGTTTTTGTACTCCGCCTTCCTCCCGTTCCAGACGGGGAGGAAAGGCGCCTCACGTCGAAAGGCAGGTATCTGAAGGGCAGAGAAACGCCAAGGAACACAGGGAAATCCGGGATTTTGAAAAAGTCCTTTTCAACCGCCCCCCCCCCCCCCGCTTCTTTCTCGGTTGCAGTTGTGGATGGTATTTGCCGTCAAAATCTAATCTACCTGTTTTTGAAAATCTGGGTGGTGGCAGACGGCCGGTGGGGGTAAGACAAAGGGCTGTTTGTTCTGGAGCCTTTCCCGAGAAATGGGATCCCAGGGCAAGAAGCCGAGTCCTTTGTAGTGGCTTCGGCTTTCTGTGACTCTCAGGGGGAAGGGTGGGAGCGCTTGCCTCCCCCTACTTCGCACCGCCCGACATCAAACGGCGAAAAAGAAGAAGAAGAGGAAGCCGCGACCCACAGAGGCAGGTTCGCCCCTCGGCCGGAAGAGGGGAGAAGGTCGTGAAGGAGCTTGGAGCAGAAGTCTTCCAACTTGGCAAACTTTAAGACTTGTGGACTTCAACTCCCAGAATTCTCCAGCGATAGGGGAATTCTATCGGTGGGCGATACAGGCACTCCTCAACTTACGACAGTTCATTTAGTGACGATAGAGGTGTCCAAAGTTACAACGGGACTGAGAAAAGCAACTTAGAGCCATTTTTTTCATGCGACCCATTGATGTGATCAAATAGCAATAGCAGTTAGACTTATATACCGCTTCATAGGGCTTTCAGCCCTCTCTAAGCGGATTACAGAGTCAGCACATCGCCCCCAACAACAATCCGGGTCCTCATTTTACCCACCTCGGAAGGATGGAAGGCTGAGTCAACCTTGAGCCGGTGAGATTTGAACAGCCGAACTGCAGAACTGCAGTCAGCTGGAGTAGCCTGCAGTGCTGCATTTAACCACTGCGCCACCTCGGCTCTTTCAGAGGCTTGGCAACTGGCTAATATCTTTAACATTTTGCAGTCTCCTGGGGTCATGTGATCACTTTTGACACCTTTCCGACAAGCAAAACCAATGGGGAAGCCGGATTCATTTAACAACCCTGTAACTAATATCACAACTGCAGCAATTCACTTAACAAAAGTGGCAAGAAAGGTTGTAAAATGGGGTCACTTGACAAATGTCTCACTCAGCAACAGAAACTTTGTGGGTGAATTGGGGTCATGAGCCAAGGACCACCTGTACAGGATGCCCACTGAAGGGTCAGAAAAACTCAACGTGTTGACCTTGCTAGGGCTTTGATCCTACGGTTGTGGCCAACATCTTGACTTTTGGGGTTCTTCTGCAGACACTTCTATGGACAAGCTCTCCAGCCTGCCTGGCACAAAAGATCCTGTCACCAAATGCCAAGGCTAGGACTTCATTGCAAGACTTCCCATTCTGTTGCACTTCAGAGGTCTCTATGCTGGATGTAGGAGTTCAACAGGGATTAGAGCAGTGTTTCTCAACCTTGGCCACTTGAAGATGTCTGGACTTCAACTCCCAGAATTCCCCAGCCAGCGAATGCTGGCTGGGGAATTCTGGGAGTTAAAATCCAGACATCTTCACGTGGCCAAGGTTGAGAAACACTGGATTAGAGACTCAGTGTGGAGATTGATTGGTACTATTTCCTCCATATATTAAAACCAGATATTTGAATAATTTAATCTCTAGTGATTTCAGGACTGAAGAGATCTACAGCATTGAGAACCTAAGAGGCCCTGCAATGCAGAGCAACAGTACATTTATTCAGGAATCTTGCTGAGTGTAGCAAGGTGCAGTTCTGTTAAAGGTAAGAGTGCCCAGGGATTTAGAGTCACACACATAAAGTGTGCCTTTGTTA
>NW_028261388.1:76613920-76636420 GCF_051295495.1 Thamnophis sirtalis
TCTTCAGTGGGACAAAGGCCAGATACCAGAGATACGGCTGTTTCTGTGGCTTGGATGCTTTCAAGTTCAGTTTTTAGAACAAAACTTCCATAAGGCTGAACACATCAAATTTGGCTTGGTTGTTAACTTGTTGCTTGAAAGCGTGGCACGACATAACCGCGAACGTCAAAAGCGCGCCGACAAAACCGTGGCGCTAAAACCACGATGTCAAAAGCGCGCCGACAACAGCACGCCGACAGAAGCGCAATTTAAGTTAAGGTAAGGTTTAGGGTTAGGTTTAGGGTTATGTTACAGTGCACTTCTGTCGGCGCGCTGTTGTCAGCGCGCTTCAGCGCTCATTCGTCTCCGCGGTTTTGACGGCGCGGTTTTGTCACCGCGGTTTAGTCACACACCCCCTTTTTTTTGAGACTCTAAGGTTTTATTTCTTTTAAAAAACACAAATGTTTCATCATTCGTCAATCATTAAAACATTGAAGTACAATTTTTTTTGTATGCCCCTCCCTCCCTCCACCCCCCCAACCCCCAAGTCACACGCGCTTTTGTCGTACGCACATTTGTGGTGGAACCGCTTGAAAGAATTGTTTTGCTGCATCAAGGAAAAAGCTGGTTTCATTTTCATCCAATGTTCCCAAGGAGAAAAAACAGTTTCTTTTCTCTCCATCTGCCAGGAGGACTCAGGCTCACAGATAGTGGGGAGATCAGTCCACCTTCCAAGAATTGATTCATTCATTTTCATTCATTTATTGGATTTCTATGCCGCCCAATCTCGGACGACTCCGGGCGGCTCACAGAAATGAAAAAAGAATTAAAAAGAATTATTAAAACAAATGGACACAACAAGTTAAAAAGGAACACAAGAGACACCCAATCAGACGGGGCTGGACCACCATCAAGGGGTCAATTAATGGCCCTTCCCTGCCCCTCCACCCCCCAATTCTGTCATGGCCATTAAAAAAAGTTGGTGATAATCACACTATTTTAGGATAAGGAGCTCCAAAACCTTGTGATGAACTACAGGTAGTCCTCAACTTACAACAGTTTAGTTGTAAGTGACTGTTTGAAGTTACAACGGTGCTGAAAAAAAGGGACCTGCTTTTTTCACATGTACAACATTGCAGCATCCCTGTACTCACATGATCAACATTCAAAAGCCTGGTAACCAGTTCATATTTACAATGGTTGTTAAATGGGTTCCACCACAAAACCGCGGACGACAAAATCGCAGTCGACGAAAGTGCGTATGTGAAGTCATCACAGCGCGACGAAAAAGATCGAAAAATGTAAAAATAAAGCTAAAACCTTACCCTAACCCCCCCAAACCTAACCCTAAACCTAACCCTAAACCTAACCCTTAACCTAACCCTAACCCTAAACCTAACCCTTAACCTAACGAAAAACCTAACGCTAACCCTTAACCTAACCCTAACCCTAACCCTTAACCTAACGCTTACCTTTATGTGAATCGGCTTGCTGTAATTTAATTTTTATTTCAATTTTTCGATCTTTTTCGTCGCGTTGTGATGACGTCACATACGTGATTTCGTCGACCGCGCTTTTGTGGAACGCGGTTTTGACGGGTCACGGTTAAATGTCCTGGGGGTCATGTGATCCCTTTTCGTGACCTTCTCACCAGCAAAATCCAGAGGGAAACCAGGTTCACCTAACAACCATGTTACTAATTTAACAGCTGCAAAATGGCAAAACTTTGCAAAGAGTCTTTGCTGGTGAACTTACAACCTTTCTTGCCACAGTTGTTAAGTTTTGCCGTTTTGCAGCTGTTAAATTAGTAACGTGGTTGTTAAGTGAACTGTGGCAAGAAAGGTTGCAAGTTGGGGAGAAATCATTTAATAAATGCTTCACTGAGCTACAGAAATTTTGGGCTCCAATTGTGGTCATAAGTCCAGGACCACATGTGCTTCCTTTAGCTTGACTGAGCCTAGTTGCAAAGCAGATTCTGCTATCATTCCCTCCCTTCACAGCTGAGGTCTTTCAATAAAAGGCACCTTAGTTCTCATTGGTATCAATGAGAACAACACAACACTATGTTGGGTTTCAGTTCTCATCTTTCACAGCAGAGGGGGGTTCCTACCAGTTCTCACCTATTCGGTAGAACCGGGTCGTCAAATCTACCGAACCGGTTAGAAGAGGTTCCACCAGTGGACCCGGAAAGCAGGTCACACCTACAGAAGAGGTTCCAAAAAATTTTGAAACCCACCACTGGTCCTTGGATATGATTATTCTACACTATCATGCTCATATTTATGAAACTCAGTGCCTCTGTGAAAGGTAAGGATGACTACTGTGTTTGTGGTGCAATCAGAACATTGCGTGTGTTGAAGTTGTTTTAACGCAAACCAAAGATGCCTTTTAAAAAACAAGTTTACATCATATTCTTATGCATGCCAGTGCTGTGTGTGAGGTAATTTAAGGTGGTTCTGACAAGTGTCGTCGGCATCTTCATATCTGGTCAAATGGGCGGCAAGCCACTCCCATCCGGTCACATGGGCGGCAAGCCACTCCCACAAAGGAGGCCACACCCACAGAGTAGGTTCGAACAATTTTTGAAACCCACCACTGTTTCACAGCCAATCCAACTGCTTTGCCAGAGAGGAAAGTTGTAGTCCAACACTACAGGCTCCAAGTAAATGCTAAACTATACAATTCCACTGTGTGCGTTTGTGTGCATAAGTGTGCACAGGCACAATAATAACTTAGTTTTGGGCTATCTCTGATAGCAAAGGTTTCAGTAAAACGATATCTGCACTGTACAATATTGTATCATTTCAAACTCAAAGGAGCTATAAAGAATCAAGGAGATTCAGTTTTTTTATATACTGTGCACAGAGCCAAGACAGGAGTAATACAGAAAAACAAGCAGATGGAATCCAAGGTTAGGCTAAAGTCATTTCTTCCTTTTATTCAGATTCCAGGACAGACATTGTCCACAACTTGCTACTAAATCGTAATTTTTAATACAGCTTGAAGGGAGGAAATGTTGTACCTCAAGCGCAACCAACAGTTCAGTTAATGCAATTTACCATACATTTAATGCAACATAAATGTAAGTTAAATAAAAACAAATCCAATTTTATAATAATTACAAAATATTGCTTGTCCAGAGCATTTCCTTCAGGGGCCAGAGTTAATCCTGGGCAATATTTAAACTATCCTATTTAGGATTTTAAAAAAAATAGAGTTAGAACCACATCTGCTTGTGTGAATCCTGCTTTATAGTATATATTATTTAAAGCAGACTTTCTGTTGTTCTGGTGCCTCAAGCAATCTTTTATTCACAGAGAAAGTTGCACTGATTCTGCTGCACCATTTGGTAGCTCAAAAATTCCTCCATCCTAATTCCTGTTTGATTTAACACGGGTAGATCTGAACAATGCAACCCATCAGGACAGTTTTTAAATATGTTGCACATAGATTAACCTCCAAGTGAGAATCCTGGGTGTTGGAATCACCCCCCACCCTCTCCTCCATGATACCACTTTATTTAATTTCCTTAAACTGCAAAATAATTATTGATTTCACTTCAGGGGTCAATAGGTCTCCAGCTGAAATCAATTGGTGTTTTGCCAATTAATTTCTCTGAAGCAAAACCATGGAGTGTGTCCTTTCTATTTGTTTTCTGTTTGAAACATTGATGTAAGCCATGCAGACTTCAAAGATAAAACCATACTACTATTGTAAAACCCTTAGGTATATCAAATGTGATTTCAGATTTGAATAAATATAAATTGTGTGAAATAACATTTTCCATAAGTATTTGGTGCAAAGTGTTTATCTAATAAATCCGCTACTACACTATTCTATGTAGAAAATATGAGTTTCTTTTAGAATTATTTTTGGAGACTACATTAGCAAAACAGATTGTTAGGCAGAAAAATATAGATGAGCAATTGCAAGTTAATAAAATTGCTATTGCTAGATAAAGTTGCATCGCGTTAAAACACCTTCTATTAAAATGAGAGTGAATATTTGATAAGAATTATTGATAATATTGCATCATCCCCTCCCACCCAAGATTTTATTTGATTTTTCCCCCTCCTTGCTCTTGGCAAGCTTGTAACATGTGCCAAGTCTATGAGGCAATCCAAGTAGCTGAATGTAATCAGAAATTTGAAATTGGATTTGAAAGTAAATTCCAAAATATTTCTATTAATTGGATCTATTATTTAGCTCTTTGTAGATATTTAACTCCATAGAAGACTTAATGAAAAGACTACTAAACTGAAAACAACATGTTAGAGGTGTACTGATCCAGGAGATATATGGTTCATGTTTTCTGAAATTGTCCCTAAGTAAGATTATTTCAAAAACACGGGAAACTGAAATGTGACTATCTATTATCACTGTACCTAGAATATGTTTAACTGTGTTAAAATGTAAACATACAGAGTATTGTCTAATGATGTCTATGTCTAATGATGTGAGTGTCTAGTTCAGAGGTGGGTTCCTACGTGTTCGCACCAGTTCGGTAGAACTGGTTCATCAAATCTACCGAACCGGTTAGAAGAGTTTCCACCAGTGGACCTGGAAAGCAGGCCACACCTACAGAAGAGGTTCCAAAAAAATTTGAAACCTACCACTGACACACACACATATACACACACAGAGAGAGAGAGAGAGAGAGAGAGAGAGAGAGAGAGAGAGAGAGAGAGAGAGAGACTCACACAGAGAGAGAAAGAGAAAGAAAGGAAGAAATAAATAAAGAGAAAAAGAAAAAAAGAAAAAAAAGTGAGAGAGAGATGAAAGAAAAAAAGAAAAAAGGGACAGAGAGACAAAAGGAAGGAAGGAGAGAGAGAGAGAGAGAGAGAGAGAGAGAGAGAGAGAGAGAGAGAGAGAGAGAGAGAACACATGGCTGGCAAGCCACTCCCACCAGGTCACATGGCTGGCAAGCCACTCCCACAAAGGAGGCCACACCCACAGAGTAGGTTCGAAAATTTCTTGAAACCCACCACTGGTCTAGTTTGATGAAAAGAAGGACTGGGGTGACATGATAACAGTGTTCCAATATCTGATGGACTGCCACAAAAAGAGGGGGGTCAAGCTATTCTCCAGAGCACCCAAGGGCAGGACAAAAAGCAATGGGTGGAAACTAATTAACGAGAGAAGCAACCTAGAATTTAGGAGAAATTTCCTGACAGTCAGAACAATTAACCAGTGGGATGCCTTGCCTCCAGAAGTTATGAGTGCTCTCTCAGTGGAGGTTTTAAAGAAGAGATTAGACAGTCATTTGTCTGAAATGGTATAGTTTCCTGCCTGAACAGAAGTTTGGACTAGAAGATCTCCAAAGTTCCTTCCAACTCTGTTATTCTGATATGCAGGGGGAAAAAATCCTAGTCCTTTAATGGGATAGTTTAATCCCTGGTTCTCTAGGCACTATCCAAATTTAATGAATACCTAACTCTAAATGTAGATAACGAAGAACATAGTGAATTTATTGATCCATGGGTATTTCTGATAATCAACAAATAGTGACAGCGTTCACACAGTGCTAATCTCAACTTTGAAACATGATTATTTGAAAAATGCATACCGTAATGATTAGGATACCACTTTGCAATATATTAAAACAATAGAAAAGAATATATGTAGCTCAGGGTTTAACTGGGGTCCTTGTTCAGAGAGTATTCTCTGAGCTTAGATATTTGCTTGCAGACATTTCATTACCCAACTACTGGTAAGTACTATCATCAGTGCTGGTGAGTGTGAGGTTTGCTCCCTGTTTATATACAGAGCTTGCCCTGACCGTATTGGTGGGGGTGTAATTTTCTGCTTGATAGTTCTTTAATTGGGGTATTATGATTGATTGTTTGTCTGGTGTTAATCCCTGCTTATCTGAGGGTTGATTGCTGAAGAGGATGTGTTCTGATCTTTTTAATTTCCTTCTCAGCTTTTTATTGTCTCCTGTGTGCAAAAGTGGTTTATCTCTACGTGTCTATTGATGGTGATCAGCACCACAATGCACATCTTACTTTATTTATTATCTTTGAACAAAAGGAAATGGTGTTCAAGACAGCTAATAATAAATAAAGAAAAATCAGTGTTCCTTCTCAAATTGGTTTCTAGAAGAGAAACGAAAACATTTTTAAACACTTTAATTCTGGAGTTTCTAGCCATCAGCTGTATGGAATAAAATAAGTCCACCAGTACCATCATTTCACAAAATCCCCTTTGTACATTTTGTATATTGCAAATGATACTTGTCTGGTTGAAAGAGGCCTATTATCTATACATTAATGTAATCTACAGAAGCATTGATGAAACCCTGTTTGTTACCTGAGAAGAATAGAAAAACTTAAAACACTGATGAGTTCCAGTGATTTTAATGTATTTTAAAATAATAGATGATGGGAAATGATGACAATTGTAACCCAATACATCTGGAAGTTTCCAATCTGGGCAAGCTTGTTTTAGATGTATGTAGAAGGTTTAACAAGTAGCATTCTATTCAAAATGGTGCCCTGTGACCATTAGGCATTATCCACATCCCTTCTTGTCCTTGTGACTGATCTGCACTTCCTGACTTTGGACCTCATCTATTTCCTCCTCATTCTGCTGTTGAACAGCTTGTTTCATCTTACATAACTGCTTCAATGAAAGGCGAAATTCCCTAAACCCAAAGAAGCTCATCTACCATTGCTTTTATTTTCATCCAATATGTTCTTCGGAAGCTACAACAGGGTTTCTAAACTGTTGCTCAATGCTGGAAACAAAATAATACCTCTTCGGACGAATTAGTGATTAAAAAAACTTTGGATTGTGCAGAGATTGAATTGAATTGAATTTATTAGATTTCTATGCCGCCCAATCCCGAAGGACTCCGGGCGGCTTACAGAATAAAAAGAAATTAAAGGAACTTAAAAACAATAGGACACACGAAGTTAAAAAAGGAATGCAACAAAGACCCAATCAGAAGGCCTACTGGAAAAGCCAGGTTTTAATGGCTTTGCGAAAGGCCATGAGAGTGGGGGTGGCCCGGATCTCTGGGGGCAGCTCATTCCATATGGCCGGAGCGGCTACAGACAAGGCCCTACTCCTAGGCGCCGCCAGCTGGCATTGTCCTGCTGAAGGCACCCGGAGAAGGCCCATCCTGTGCGATCTTATTGGTCTAAGGGAGGTATGTGGCAGGAGACGGTCTTGTAGGTACCCAGGTCCTAGGCCATGTAGGGCTTTAAAGGTAATAACCAGCATCTTGAATCGTGTTCGGAGACCAATGGGAAGCCAGTGCAGCTCGCGGAGGATAGGTGTGATGTGGGTGTACCTTGGCACACCCAGTATCGCTCGTGCGGCTGCATTCTGGACTAGTTGCAGTCTCCGAACACTTTTCAGGGGCAGCCCCAAGTAGAGATGGACAAATTAACACTGAAATTAAAAGACAAAGAAGAGTCGGAATATTATGAAATTTGGAACAATTGGTACAAATCGCTGCAAAACAAGAATAAAATTAATTAAGCCCCAAAACTATATATAAATATATATAGAACTGTGTATAAAGGTGTGTAAATATAGAAGCGAAATATTATATACATGTACAGGTATGATGACATAACAATGTTGATGTAATGACTGTAAGGTGTTGTAGAAGGGAAACAAAATTTAAAAAATCTGCTAAAAAATAAATAAACTGTTGCTCCAATGGAATCTGTCAACATTTGGAATGTCATGGACACTTCACTTCCTAAGATTGGTACTTTATGTCTTCTGCTATAAGATCATCCATCATACAGGCTGGTCATTCCCACCCTAAAGCCATTCATTTTAGACACTTTGGCACTTAATCTCTTATTCTTGGTCAATTAATATAAACTATTATTGCCAAAGCAACACAAGAATCACATTTTGATCCAACAACAATAACAACAACGACAGCAAAAGCAGCTACTAGCTACCATCAGTCAAAGCTGACACCAGCCAGAACGTAGAAAAATGAAAAAAGAAATAGTGCAGGTTCAGAAGATGTGGAGAGATGACCTAATGAATAAGATCATCATCAACTACCATCAATGGTGAATACAGAGATAAACATATCAGAGGTGGGTTCCTACCAGTTCGCGCCTATTCGGTAGAACCGGTTTGTCAAATCTACCGAACCGGTTAGAAGAGGTTCCACCAGTGGACCCGGAAAGCAGGCCACACCTACAGAAGAGGATCCAAAATTCTTTGAAACCCACCACTGGTCCTTGGATATGATTATTCTACACTATCATGCTCATATTTATAAAACTCAGTGCCTCTGTGGAAGGTAAGGATGACTCCTGCGTTTGTGGTGCAATCAGAACATTGCGTGTGTTGAAGTTGTTTTAATGCAAACCAAAGATGGCTTTTAAAAAACAAGTTTACATCATATTCTTCTGCATGCCAGTGCTGTGTGTGAGATAATTTAAGGTGGTTCTGACAAGTGTCGTCGGCATCTTCATATCCGGTCACATGGGCGGCAAGCCACTCCCATCCGGTCACATGGGTCGCAAGGGCCAGTGGTGGGTTTCAAAAATTTTGGAACCTCTTCTGTAGGTGTGGCCTGCTTTCCGGGTCCACTGGTGGAACCTCTTCTAACCGGTTCAGTAGATTTGACGAACCGGTTCTACTGAATAGGTGCGAACTGGTAGGAACCCACCTCTGTTGCCAGTGTTTAAAAAAACCCGCTATTCTAAAGATTTACTGTAATCTAAAGATGGTAGTTTTAGAAGAATAATGGATCTGATTCCATGCCATGCTCAAATTTTCTGGCTAGTTACCATGCAGTAACACAGGCTCCTATTGGCGGGCAGCTTTGACTTGTAACTACCATGCCTTAAGACAGCCTTCCTCAACTAGTGCTTTTCAAATACATTAAATTACAACATCTGCAATATCCAGAGGACTGAGAGTGCTGGATGAGAAAGATGGTTTTTGTAATCCAGTACATCTTGGTATGTAGCAGGCTGGGTAAAAGTACTCCATAGTTTTCAAAGTATTCTACATCCCCTTCTATTAATAATGCCTATTCTGTAATTAGAACAATGACTCATGTCCAACCGGTGTTTTTTTTTAAAAAACTCTTGGTCTTAAAAACCTTTGCCTTTAGCACAAATAACAGACAGTGAAATTGCATCTTATCTGCCCTGCCAGCTCTCTTCTGCATCTAAGCCATTACAAAGTCACTTGTATTTATTTAAGGGAAGTAAATCCTTGTCTCTTTCTTGCCACAAACCAAACTGAAGAGATAAGCAGAAGCAAATATTACATATATTATGCAAGTAAAAAAAAATGTAGATGTTCAAAATTGAGGCTTTTTCCACTCGCACCTAATCATGACACAATTGTGCCCTGATCACACCTTTTTCTGCCCTGACCCCAGAGGTGGGTTCCTACCAGTTCGCACCTATTCGGTAGAACCGGTTTGTCAAATCTACCGAACCGGTTAGAAGAGGTTCCACCAGTGGACCCGGAAAGCAGGCCACACCTACAGAAGAGGTTCCAAAAATTTTTGAAACCCACCACTGGTCCTTGGATATGATTATTCTACACTATCATGCTCCTATTTATAAAACTCAGGGCCTCTGTGAAAGGTAAGGATGACTACTGCGTTTGTGGTGCAACCAGAACATTGTGTGTGTTGAAGTTGTTTTAACGCAAACCAAAGATGCCTTTTAAAAAACAAGTTTACATCATATTCTTCTGCATGCCAGTGCTGTGTGGGAGGTAATTTAAGGTGGTTCTGACAAGTGTCGTCGGCATCTTCATATCCAGTCACATGGGCGTCAAGCCACTCCCATCCGGTCACATGGGCGTCAAGCCACTCCCACAAAGGGGGCCACACCCACAGAGTAGGTTTGAACAATTTTTGAAACCCACCACTGCCTGACCCCCATGAAGTTGCCTTGTTTTCTTTTCCAGTCCTTTTGGTCCAAGGATGTATAAAATCTGTGATATCTGTTATATCACCAATTGCTTGTATCAGGTGACTGGCAACTAATTGGGAAGAGAGGTGATAGAAGCCATAAAGGATTCATCACTGAGGGTATCAAATTTGAGGCAGGTATAGTATTCTGCCCATTTTGCAGATGGACAGAAGACATTCAGACTAAGCAAAGGGGAAGATTCTAGAATAGTCCAAAGCACTGATGAAAAAAATGTCCTTCTGGGTTCAGCTCCAAGTGGGGAAAAAGACACTGGAGACATGGGGGCTGCTTGGAAAAATGGTTTATTGTTGGACAGGACCACATGGCTTGAGCCCTGAACAGAAAAGGTGATCACATGCTTCAATGTTGGTGGAGAAGAAGAGAAGGGCCGAGGGAGGGGCTTGCTAAGCTTTTTATAACCTATTCAGTCCCACCTCTCTGTTTCCTATTCCTGTGTAAGAAATATATTCTGATTGGTTGTCAGACTCCCATGGGGCCATGCAGGTACAACTCTCTAGGATGTGTTTTGAATCCAGGTTTGGTTGCATTCTCAGATGCCATGTGGTCAGTTGGGGCCAATATTATCATGCTTTAATCCCATCCCCACCTGGAGCTGAAGTGGAGAAGTTTTTACTATGTAAAGTGGACTAGCTTGGCCTTCTTAGTGGCCCATTGACAAAGTGGGGATGGGCAGGAAGCTACAGGCAGCTATTCTGTCTTTTAAAACATGTTTCTTTCTTTTCACATCCAGAGAAATATTCTGCCTTTTCAATATTTCCTAGGATATTTCATTTTTCTGGGAGAGGGCTGGATGATAACTTCCTACAGCACATATTCCAGTAGAGAGAAATTCCCTGAGGATGGGCTCTGGCTTGAGTCTGAAAGGTCAGAAGAATAAATCTCTGTTCCCAGTGACCTACCCAGATTGGGTTCTGCAACATTATCCTGGGACGTGTATATTTGCCTTCATTTGGGAATATTCTAGCACAATTAGGACCAAACTATTTAAATTCAGAAACATCTGACATTCTTTGCATGCAAAGAGCATCCACGAGGCCAGCAGCACCATGGGTAGCTGCTTGGTGGCCAGCTATGGTTGAGAAGTGTCCCAGCAGCAGCTGGGCCAGCGGGCAGGGCGGGCGGAAGCCGGAGTATACCAAGAGCTTGGGCAAGCAGACAGTGGGACAGAGAAGGTGGAGCCAGTGGTAGCTGCGCTCCCACTCCCATCAGCCCGCCTCCTCTGAACTTAATAAAAAATAAGACCTCCCCAAAAATAAGTCAGAGGGTTGTTATTTTCAAGCCCAAAAGAAAATACGACCAAGTCTTATTTTCAGGGAAACATAGTTGCTCCTTGTTGGTATTTATGGTGAAGCGATCTCACAATAATGCCTTGCCCACAATGTCCTTCACCAGGGTTCCACCACAAAACCGTGTTCGACTAAACCGCGCTCGACGAAACCGCGTAGCTGACGTCATCAACAGCGCGACAACAGCGCGGAGACAGAAGCACGCTGTAAACGCTAAACCTAAAATTAACCCCTAAACCTAACCCCCCTAAACCTAACCCTAAACCTAACCCTTAACCTAACCCTAAACCTAACCCTAAACCTAACCCTTAACCTAACCCTAAACCTAATCCTAATGCTTAACCTAACCCTAAACCTAACCCTAACCCTTAACCTAACCCTAAAGCTAACCCTAAACCTAACCCTTACCTTAAGTTGAATCGGCTTGCTTTCAAAGCGCTATTTAAAGCACCCTTTTTTCTCGGGGCTGGCTGTTGTCGCCCTGTTGATGACGTCAGCGATGCGGTTTAATCGGGCGCGGCTTAGTCGAGCGCGGTTTTGTCGCGCCACGCTTCACCAGATGGGGAGAGCATTCCTATGAGTTTTGCCAAACTCTCCCTGGGAAGAATGACAAACTTTAAGGAAAACTTAACTTAAGCACGAGGCTGTACATTTTTATTACTCTTTCGGATGCTATAATAGAGCCTTAGACGTACTTATCATAAACCATCCAGCCTTTTTTCCCCCACTAAGCCAAAGGACATAAAAAGGCATAAATACATGGCAGGTCAGCCACCTGTCTTCTTATAAGCATGAAAGCAACTTCTAAAATTCTGACTGGCAGGACATTTTTAACATGGACCACACCTTTGATTCTATTGGTGTCAAGAGGGCCACCAACCCTTGGATTGTTCCCCTGCAAGCAAAAAAAAAAACCAGCCAAGGCTCCTTTCAGCCTCTCAGCCGCAGAGCGAAAAGCAAAGGAGGCCTTGTCAGAGACCCTTCCCAGCTCACTCATCTGGAAGCCAGCAGCTATCAATTTTTTTTGTGGAAGGGGTTAATAGCCCAACGCTGGGTTCTATCAGTGGTGCTCAGAAATCTCTGACTTTGCCAGATCTTCCCCTTCTTTATTTTATTTTTTTCCCCCTCCTTCCAACATTTTATGCATGTATTTCAGTGCTAGAAGAGGGGGGGGGGAAACAGCAGCTGATAAGGAAGTATCTGGGAGACTCACCAAGTTATCTGCTCTGACCTTTGGAGAGCAAAAAGGGAAGTGTTGTCACTCCGAGGAGATGTAGAGGTCACGCTAAGCACGAGGCCGGCCAGGAACTTTTTTTAGAGTGTGTCAGAACCAGGGCAAAGTGAAGACAGACCAGCCTTAATCCTTTAACCTAACCTGTCAAGAAAGCATCAAGCTAGCCTGCCAACTGTGCAACCACCTCATAACTCAAAAAGGTATGCATGAGTGCATTTATGCATTTACGATTGGTAAAGGTATTTTACGATTTGATATTCAAGGCATCACAAAACCTTTGCGCGCAGAGTCTCAACAAACAAAGGAAAATTGGGATGCCTCGATAACAACCACTTATCAGCAGTACATCAGCAGCCCAGATAAGATAGATTATTTAATGTTACACGCATGTAATATTTCAGTCAATAAAACAAATAGGAATTTATTTTGTGCTATAAAGAAAATCAAAACATACACATTTGGTACTATTAATTTTACGTGCACCATGATGATGAACTAAAATCTGAAATATTTATTCAACAGACGCATAGAAAGATTAAAATAATGCAGCTAATGATAATATGTATTTATTTCAATGAGAAGTATGTCCATGTATATCACAACTGTGTACTAATTTAGTAATCTAGCACTGATCATTTTTTTTCATACGGCACTTATTGGTTGGACCCTGTTTTAACTTACAAACTACCTTTTCAGCTGATTTCACAAGATCAATATCTGGCTCATTCTGTTGAATGAATCATTTTCAATAATTTGCTTGAAGGCTTGAGTGTTTCCATTTGCATCCAGTTAGAAATTCTCTTATACATATTTGGGTTACAAACAATAATAAGAATGCAGCTTGAATAAAGGAGTAGAGAAGGAAAAAAAGAAATCAAAATGAAAAAAACAACAACAGAAATGGTAGAGAAAAGAGCGTGGAATATCAAGAATTGTCAGCACCATATGAAGATGGGTTGCATGGTTTTTGGTTGAAACATCTGACTGGTCTACACCAGAGGTGGGTTCCTACCAGTTCGCATCTATTCGGTAGAACCGGTCCGTCAAATCTACCGAACCGGTTAGAAGAGGTTCCACCAGTGGACCCGGAAAGCAGGACACACCTACAGAAGAGGTTCCCAAATTTTTTTGAAACCCACCACTGGTCCTTGGATATGATTATTCTACACTATCATGCTCATATTTATAAAACTCAGTGCCTCTGTGGAAGGTAAGGATGACTACTGCGTTTGTGGTGCAATCAGAACATTGCGTGTGTTGAAGTTGTTTTAACGCAAACCAAAGATGCCTTCTAAAAAACAAGTTTACATCCTATTCTTATGCATGCCAGTGCTGTGTGTGAGGTAATTTAAGGTGGTTCTGACAAGTGTCGTCGGCATCTTCATATCCGGTCACATGGGCGGCAAGCCACTCCCATCTGGTCACATGGGTGGCAAGCCACTCCCACAAAAGAGGCCACACCCACAGAGTAGGTTCGAACAACTTTTGAAACCCACCACTGGTCTACACCCACTCATTGCCAAGCAGTTTAGCAAAATATTTCAAGGAGGTAAAATTCAGGATTGGTTAACATCTGGCAGAATTTGCCTGTTAAGATCCAACAAAAGTGGCAACACCAGGCAAATTACATGCTAGTTACCTGTTTACCAATAATGTTCAAATTACTACCTGCTGTGGTAGCTAATGCAGTCCAACAACATTTGGAAATGAGCTCTTTCCATCAGAGCAGAAAGGAAGCTGCCCAAAACGAAAGAGGAACGAAGAAGAACTCCTAATTGATAACTAAGAATGATTTTAATCTGCCTCAGGTAAGGATTGGGGGTGTGATGAAGGGAAAATCATGAGGACATGACCTATCCATCTGTGAAAGTGGAGTCATAGGAACATCGTCAAAGGCTACAGGAGATGGCAGGAAACAATTCGCCCTCTGGTAAATAGCTACTGTATATCATGATAAGCGATATCTGACATGAGGCATTTTGTGAAGGTATCCATCATTTCTTTTCAAAACTTCCAGATATGTCCACTATCCTCCAAAGTGTTGGGTACCCCTGATGCAATTAATGTTTCAACTGATCTTTAGCATTGGAGCTATATTTCTGAGACGTGTAATTGGTAACGTTTAATCCATCTGTCTTTCTACTTATATTCAATTAAAGAATGATTTAATCAATGAAATGCATACTAATTAATTTCTCAAATGCATTAGTTCAACCAAGAAGCCTTTTTTTTTTCCTTTTGACCTGCGGCAACAGGGAAGGAAAAATCACAGCATCTCCTTTTTGTCTGCCTCTTTTTTCCTTTATTAATGTCCCAATGAAAGAAACAAAGAAAATGCATGAATAAAGAAATGGAAAGTGGGTAGAACTAGACGGGGTAGCTGAATTACAAACTACGAGGCTTCACAGCGAGAGTTAATAAATACTCAAATTTCAGCGAACATCTATCATTAAGATTTTTAATACTGCTTTTCAAGAGAAAATGTCTTTATAAAACTGTTCATAGCTTAGAAGAAGGCACAATAATTCTCTCAAGTAGCACCACCAAATTACAGCATTTTTCCCCAAAGACAAAAATAATTATCAGTCATTTTTTCCATAATTCCAATTGCAACTGTCTCGCCTAGAGAGATTGTGGAAGCATTTTTTTTTAAATCAATTTTTTTAAAATCCACCTATTTCCCAAGTCTTTTCCAGTTCTGTGACTTAGGGCAATTTCACACAGCCACTATTGTCATGCCTCATAAATTCCCCAAGTTCTGTAAGGCGAGCTCAACCGAGGGCAGCAATTATCCTCACTACATCCACAGAAAACTCCAAATAGGATAATCAGCTTCCAGCTCTCCAATGGGGACTGCAAAAACTGGAATCCAACGATGTCCCTGCCTTTTCCTTGCTGAATTTGTTTTCAAGGGGCGGGGGGGGGGGAGAATTTGCTTTGGGAGAAGTGCAAAATTGTCGCTCTTCTCTATTTAAGAAACCCAATGCAAAGAATCTATGGCGCAAAAACAACAGGGAAACAGGGAATTAAGGAGACTGAGGTTAGAATTTCCCGTGACCCGTCAAAACCGCGGTTGACAAAACCGCGCTCGACGAAAGTGCGTACCTGACGTCATCAGCAGCGCGACGAAAAAAATTAAAAAATAAATAAAATTAAAATTAAAATTAAATTAAAGTAAGCCGATTCACATAAAGGTAAGGGTTAGGTTTAGGGTTAGGGTTAGGGTTAGGTTAAGGGTTAGAGTTAGGTTTAGGGTTACATTAAGCATTAGGGTTAGATTTAGCGTTAGGTTAAGGGTTACTGTTAGGTTTAGCATTAGGTTAAGGGTTAGGTTTAGGGTTAGGTTTAGGGTTAGGTTAAGGGTTAGGATTAGGGTTAGGTTTGGGGGGGTTAGGGAAAGGTTTTCGCTTTAATTTTAAATTTACCGCTCACAGCGCGATGTTTTCATCATGCTGTGATGATGTCACATACGCACTTTTGTCGAGCGCGCAATTGTCTACCGCGGTTTTGTGGTGGAACCAGAATTTCCACCAGTAGGAAAATAGCATGCTCCAGTTCAATGGGTCTCTAGCATTTCCAGTTTAAAAAAAATAAACATAGCAAAGCAATTAGACATATACCGCTTCATAGGGCTTTCAGCCCTCTCTAAGCGGTTTACAGAGTCAGCATATTGCCCCCAACAACAATCAGGCTCCTCATTTTACCCACCTCGGAAGGATGGAAGGCTGAGTCAACCTTGAGCCGGTGAGATTTGAACAGCCGAACTGCAGAACTGCAGTCAGCTGAAGTAGCCTGCAGTGCTGCATTTCACCACTGCGCCACCTCGGCTCTGTTTTGCCCTTGCTCCTAATCTACTGCTTTTTAAACTACAGGAAGAAAATAGTTTAAGTTCATTATATTAGTAGCAACAATGGAGTAAAAACACAGTGCTAATCTGGAACTGGTGTCCAAATCTCATGCAGAAGTGCCCTAAGCTTCCAGTTCATGATGGAATATATAAATGAAATGTCGATATGCTTGGGAGGGGGAGATATAAGATTAGGTTTTGGAGCAAACTTCTTTCCTCGTCATCTTCCCCATCATCAATTCTTGAAAGAGTTTTTTATGAAATAGCCTAGGGACAGAATTGAGAATATTAAATTAGTAGCTTCTCCTCAGTAGATGTTTTCTTGCACATGAAGATTGTACAGAAGTTTACTTAACAAGCCACTGAAATTGTCTTTGTAAGATTTCATAAAGTATAGTCCAGAGTATATGATCCAGCTTTATGTCCTAGTTTATGAATTTAGGTTTATAGTAAATACTAAGGGGAAAACAATTTCCATTGGAAATATCTTAGAGGACAGAGATCTAAGAAAACATTAGCAATGCTATAAATATCATAGGGTCAACATTAATGTTTAAATACAATGAACTTAAATTATGGTTTACTATTATGGGAATAAAGGTTCAGAAGCCTCAGCTGGTATTTATATTGCTTCTAGTGGGGCAAAGCAAAAATTCCAGAATTAAGGTTCAGATGAAAGATTTTTCAACTATATTGTGTTGTTTTCTTTAGCTGTCTCTTATTTAGATGATTTGGTCTATTGTCTAGAATAATCCCCAAGGGTTTGATGGTGTAGGAGAATATCAGCAGATGAACCCCATTTATGCTGTTCTGAATTTATCCATTATTATCCCCATTTACCTGTTAGATGTATAGGAGGAATAATTATCCTTTTCTTTGCTCTCATCGAGGTCATGAGTGGTCTATCTCCTGCTTATAAGGGAGTCCCACAAAGATTCGTGATGTACCTAGTTAGTGTTTAAATGAATTTAGGCCAATTTGGGATCATTTCAGAAAGACATCATTCAGAGTTTATTGTGTGAGCAAAGACTATTCAACATAAGCAGATAGGAAAAGTAGTAATACCTTATTTAGAGATATTCAGAATTGGAAAGGTACAACAGATGAAAATGTGTATGTGTGGTGGGTCTCAAAAATTGTTCGAACCTACTCTGTGGGTGTGGCCTCCTTTGTGGGAGTGGCTTGCTGCCCATGTGACTGGATGGGAGTGGCTTGCCACCCATGTGACCGGATATGAAGATGCCGGCGACACTTGTCAGAACCACCTTAAATTACCTCACACACAGCACTGGCATGCATAAGAATATGATGTAAACTTGTTTTTTAAAAGGCATCTTTGGTTTGCGTTAAAACAACTTCAACACACGCAATGTTCTGATTGCACCACAAACGCAGTAGTCATCCTTACCTTTCACAGAGGCACTGAGTTTTATAAATATGAGCATGATAGTGTAGAATAATCCTATCCAAGGACCAGTGGTGGGTTTCAAAAATTTTTGGAACCTCTTCTGTAGGTGTGGCCTTCTTTCCGGGTCCACTGGTGGAACCTCTTCTAACTGGTTCGGTAGATTTGACGAACGGGTTCTACCAAATAGGTGCGAACTGGTAGGAACCCACCTCTGGTGTGTATCACCTATTGGGTTAATTAATTATATATTGAAAATTCAGCATTCTGAATTATTATTTTTTGTAATCCCTGAAGCATAAACATTTGTTCATAACTATTATGATTTGAAACAGAGCAGAGATGAACAACAGCTCAACAAGGAAATAAAAGCTGATTTCTTGTTTTAACATTAGAGCTGGTGAAGAAGATCATGTGTTAATTAAATAAAAGACTAAATGGGACAAACCTTTGAAACAACAGACATAACATTTAAGAATAAAACCAACAACACAGGGTAAAGGTCAGAGAAGATCAAGTTAAAAGCTAATAGTTGTGCTTTTCCCATTTTATTATTGATCAATATAATGTTTTTTTTTCCCTTTCCCGTGTAAATGCAACAGCAGAGTTATTGCTGACCTTTTCATCACCCTTCCATTGTGTATAAAATCACAGCAAAAACAACAACTTTATAAACCACACAGTTTTTCTAACGGAAAGAAGGAGCATGTCCAAAAAATAATGTAAGATGTTTATATCTTTGGAAAATAGGTCTTTTTGACAAACCCCGCTTCCCTTTTAATTATAGATGGGGAAGCACCTTTGGTTCAAAGAGGCTTCTACTTAGAATCACCAATTGTGATTCGTGGAAAATGCAGCTATCTCTGCCGTTGGCATTTAAATGAGTAATTTGACAGCTCAATCCTGAACTAGGAAATGAATACAAAATGAAATATCCCCCTTCATAATGGGAATAGATTTCTTTATAGGCACGAAGACATTCTCTTTATGGTACGGCTGATTCTGTACTTTTCTGCTGATCTTGATCAGCTTGATTTGTCAGTTTTACTCAGAGGTTTAATGGAAGAAAATTGTGCATTTCAGAGTGAATACTAGAAGCTTGGTTTTTTTCAGTCAACACTTTCAGTCAATAGCAATAGCAACACTGCAGTGGTGGGTTTCAAAAAATTTTCGAACCTATTCTGTGGGTGTGGTCTCCTTTGTGGGAGTGGCTTGCAGGCCATGTGACCTGGTGGGAGTGGCTTGCCAGCCATGTGTTCTCTCTTTCTCTCTCTCTCTCTCTCTCTCTCTCTCTCTCTCTCTCTCTCTCTTTCCTTCCTTAGTTCTGATTTTCATAAAAAGACACATTCTCATGTATCCGTTCACTTATGTTTCCTATATACAGTGGTGGGTTTCAAAAAAATTTCGAACCTATTCTGTGGGTGTGGCCTCCTTTGTGGGAGTGGCTTGCCGGCCATGTGACCTGGAGGGAGAGGCTTGCTGGCCATGTGTTTTCTTTCTTTCTTTCTTTCTTTTCTTTTCTTTTCTTTCTTTCTTTCTTTCTCTCTCTCTCTCTCTCTTTCCTTCCTTTTGTCTCTCTGTCCCTTTTTCCTTTTTTTCTTTCATTTCTCTCTCACTTTTTCTTTCTTTTTTCTTTCTTTCTTTCTTCCTTTATTTCTCTTTCTCTTTCTCTCTCTGTGTGAGTCTGTGTGTGTTTGTGTTTGTGTGTGTGTTTAAGTGGTGGGTTTCAAAAAAAATTGGAACTTCTTCTGTAGGTGTGGCCTGCTTTCCGGGTCCACTGGTGGAACCACTTCTAACCGGTTCGGCAGATTTGACGAACCGGTTCTACCGAACTGGTGCGAACTGGTAGGAACCCACCTCTGCAACACTGACTAGAAATTGTGGGTTTTGCAGTTCAGAGTACCTAAGGGCTACTACATTGGAAGAGAAATATTTAACTTCTTCTAGATAATAAAATTTAACATGATGCATAGTAAACATGAATATAAGAGCCAGTCTGGTTTAGAATTAAGGCACCCGCCTAGAAACTAAGAGGCTGTGTGTTCTAGCCCCCCTTTAGATACAAAGTGTTGTGACTCAGCAGAAGTCTTCTGTGAGTCTTTTCGGGATGCAAGATTAATTATGCAGCTGGGGCTCATTAGGGATATATTCTGGCAATAAAAGGAAGGATGGTGCCACGCCCTAGTTGCAGGAGTCAACGTTCCTTGGTTTGTTCAACATTGATGGATCATCAGTCGTGGTTTATGTAAGATACACTTGGAAAACCGCTTGTTTTTCTGTAACCCTGATTCAAGGTTACACTTGGAGAAGTGCATTGCCGTAAGAGAGATTTGTTTTGTATTCTGTTATCTCGTTAGAGACTGTATTTATGTTATTTTTGGTCTCGAAGCCAGTCTGAGCCGAGAACTGATAAAGAAAGTTCCTTTTAAGTTGTTTGCCTGTTGTCTGTTAACGAGCGGAGAAGGGGGAACAGAACACAAAGCCAACGAAGCGACTTTGGGCCATTCAGCCTTAGAAAGAAGCAATCACAAACCACTTCCAAATCTTTCTAAGAAAACTGCAGGGGTGAGTCTAGGTCAGTGGTGGGTTTCAAAAATTGTTCGAACCTTCCTGTGGGTGTGGCCTCCTTTGTGGGAGTGGCTTGCCACCCATGTGACCGGATGGGAGTGGCTTGCTGCCCATGTGACCGGATATGAAGATGCCGACGACACTTGTCAGAACCACCTTAAATTACTTCACACACAGCACTGGCATGCATAAGAATATGATGTAAACTTGTTTTTTGGAAGGCATCTTTGGTTTGCGTTAAAACAACTTCAACACACGCAATGTTCTGATTGCACCACAAACGCAGTAGTCATCCTTACCTTTCACAGAGGCACTGAGTTTTATAAATATGAGCATGATAGTGTAGAATAATCATATCCAAGGACCAGTGGTGGGTTTCAAAAAAATTTGGAACCTCTTCTGTAGGTGTGGCCTGCTTTCCGGGTCCACTGGTGGGACCTCTTCTAACCAGTTCGGTAGATTTGACGAACCGGTTCTACCGAATAGGTGCGAACCGGTAGGAACCCACCTCTGGTCTAGATGGTCAGCAGAAATCAAAAACTGAGTTGGAGGCATGAAGAGGCAAGAGAGGGGGAGGGAGGGAGGGAGGGAGGGAGAGAGAGAGAGAGAGAGAGAGAGAGAGAGAGAGAGAGAGAGAGAGAGAGAGAGAGAGAGAGAGAGAGAGAGAGAGACCATGAACCTTCTGTCACTTGGACTTCTACTCTGTAAATCCATAGGCTTAAAACAATGTTTTTTCAACATCACAGCTAATTGGCATGAATGCCTTTGTGGCAGTTTTCAAAGCAATACAATCTAAGTCATAGAGATGCTGCCACTCTCTTGCTGATAATCCAAGTAACTTTGCTAGAAGACACCAACACAGGAGATGAAGGGGAAGGATAAAACGTGGTGAGTTGACAGTGAGGTTTGGAGAGGAAAAAAAATGTTATTTCTGAAGCTAGAAGACACATCCCCATCTTCCCAAGCCTGGCCAACATAATTAGCACAGTTGTACCACTACGGCATGCAGGAGGCATGTTAAATGAGCATGACCAAATCTGTGTGATTTTTTTTTCCTGCAGCAGGTACCAGAGGCAAAATAGAGAGGCAACATGGCTGGTTTTAGCACTTAGTGTTTCCTCCTAACCCCAGGGAAAAAGGAAAGCTCTCGTTAGATTTCTGTTCCTATATTCCAAAGAGACCCAGTGCTGAGGAACAGAAAGTGTAGGATGATCGAAATCAATGCCCTTCCTTTTCATTCATTACATACTATTCTATTGATTGGATGAAATTGGATGTAACTTGCATATCTTTTACTCTGCATTGCCATCTGAAGCAACACAATGAATTTTCGACCCAGATCTTAGACCACAAAAACTTTATTAATTTTTCAAAGGGATAGCTGGCTTTGCATTTAAAGAGTTGAAGTGCAAACCACATATCATCATCAGGAAGTGAAGTCTTTTTTTCCTACTTTCCCTGCCTAATTTCTCATCATAAGTGCGCTTTCAAAAACATGTTCTGTTGCTGAAGCAGTGAAAGTGGACTCTGAGAAACCTCCCTCCGCGAGGGAAATAGAGGGCTATCAACAAGAAAAGTTGTGCCTCTGCCTGTGTATGTTGGAAAATATAACATTCAAACACACCCTCAAGATTACCTTTTGCAGGAGCCAGAAACTAAGGCTTAAAGACAGCCAAAGTCCACCTTTTCTTCAGTCTCGCTACTTAGCTGTATTGGTGTCAGCATCCCTCCATAATATAATTAGGAAAGAAAGACCCAAAGATTCCATGTGTAGGAAATCAAAAGTACTTTTACTAATTACAAATGGCTAGAGAGCGGTTGCATAGCAAAGTCTGGTTAATTAAGCGCGAAAGCAGTTGATATATAGAATAGCCCTTTCCACACCCCCTGGCATCATAGGCCCAGTCCAATCATAAGTCCTTCAAGTGTCAGGTGTGAGATAACTTCAAAAGGCATCATGAAGATGGAATGTCGGTGCCGTTAGTCTAAGCGGGAAAACCCCCACGCATGCGTAGTCTGTCCATCCAGAGAACTCCAGAACATTCCTCCAGCACAACGAGTAACCCCACCCAATATACCGTGCCCTCCCTCCCCGTTTCATGGCAGCTGAAGCAACAGCAAAGCAGAAGCTGACAATTGGGCTCCAATTCCTATATTTCCTAGCCACAACTCACAAAATCTAAACAATTGCAAGTTGGAAAAGTCTTTGGAGATCTTGTCTATTTCCTCAGCTGGTGCAGGAATGG